>NW_014332765.1:31627-72976 GCF_000341935.2 Cephus cinctus
TCCAGGCAATTCTATGAATTCCTGTGAGTGTTACGGAGGTGTAGTGCTGTGTCTTAGTGCAGTGCTCACCAGAGTGTCCTTTGGATACAGTTTTCGGCCTCCACGGATTAGCTGCACCAGCTCCGGTGAGGATTCCCAATTTATTAATTGGTGAAGGGATCTCGATAGATAATTAAGATTCGTTCTGATACGTTCTCGGCTCGTCGCTCTCTGTCTCTCGCACTATTTGCCGGACTCTTACTCCGACCCTCTCTACCTCAAACCTAGCAGCCTGAGCGGCCGTGCATTTCCGTAACCGTCCGCTCCCATTCGTGTATCCAGTTGCGTTTGCTGATTTTACGCGACCCCAAAGATCAGCACCTACGGTTGCGTTTCTCGATTTTACGCGTCCTCAAAAATCGACAGGATCCGTTAAGCTATCGCCTCGTATGATAGGTTCCGTCAGAGTTCTCATTCTTGGTGGAGTTGGGCCTGTTCCACCCCAACTCCCAGTTTATACCGGCTCGTCAGTTCCCGGTGAAAAAGGAATTGGGTGGCGCCCGCCTGGCTTGCGGATGCACGAACGACGGGTGGACGGCCGAAGGTAACGTAGGTTGGTTCTCGAAGATAGTCGTTCCCGTATGTTTTGCTATCGGTGTCGGGTCAAGTTAAAAAATTACGTTACAATATATATATATATATTCATCGAATAACTGAAAACCTAATTTATAGATTGATTTCTTTTTTTCTTTTCTCTCTGCTTTTTGTTAAAGAAAGTTTAATTAATAAATTTGTTTCAAGTTCACAATTAAAAGAATCGTTACAATAATAAATATATATTATGCCTCCGAAAATTATTATTATTATTATTATTATTATTATTATTATTATTATTATTATTATTATTATTATTATTATTATTATTATTATTATTATTATTATTATTATTATTATTATTATTATTATTATTATTATTATTATTATTATTATTATTATTATTATTATTATTATTATTATTATTATTATTATTATTATTATTATTATTATTATCATCATCTAAATCCTACATTCCCACCTTAGGTTTAAAAAGGTTAATTTGGCAAAGGATGAGTAAAAGAGGGACACATTATAACAGTAAAAAACATGTTTTTATTATTATTATCATTATTATACAAATTATTCTTAATACTACTACTATTACTAGACTTATATAGGAATATTTTTGACCGCCTCCTTAATGTTTAATAAATTTTCCAATACTTCCTGTACCTTTGGAGACATTAAAAGCATATCACTCTTGGAGTGTGTATCGAAAACCGTAGTAGTAGTAGTAGTAGTGGTAGTAGTGTTGGTGGTCATAACCTGTTCCTCCGTAGGGGGTAACGGTGACGAAGCAGGCTCCATTTTTGTCGTTATCTCAGCATCGTGGAAAATGATAATTACAGGAGGCTGAGAAATCTTCTGCGGAATCGTGAGCTGCGCACATTCAGCGTCCAACTGCTGACGCATAACGGCTATATCATCCAGATTGTAGGATTTTATACTATAAACTTAAATAATAAATGTAAAATTAAATTCTTTTTAATAAAAAATATATAATATAGTTACAGTACCTACCACTTTTAGACTCTACTTCCTCCTCGTACAGTCTTTTCACGCCTCGTTGTGGTTGAGGAGTAAATGATGCTGGTACTGGTGGTGTTAATGATAATGATTGTTGTGGTAGTGGTGGCTGTATTGGCAACAATGAGGGAGCTGGTGATGGTGGTGATGATGACGATGATGGTGATGGAGGTGACGACGATGGTGTCGATGCTAATATCGATGCCGGTTGCTCATGAATGACAGCCGTTGTCACTATAATCGTAGACGATTTTATTTCAATAGCTGTGAATAAATTTATGACATTAGTACGAGCTTTATTAGATAGAGAAGTAGAAGTATATGAGCTACCACTTGGGTACCACTTACGATTTCTAATCATCCGCACTCGATTATCACGATCTTCACCACGAATTTTTAATATTTCGTGACATAATTCTATAGTTGCCTGGTGGTCCATGCAGCCCTTTTTATACTACTGGACTATTTTTGGTATCTTCGCGTTTTCAAAAATCCTGCGTACTACCCTCAAATCTCTATCAGGCTCATTCGCCCGATGAAACTCCTGGCACATCAAATCCATCAGGAGAGATGTAGCAGGGTGGTGGTGTAAAATTTTCTTAGGTCGCACGCCATTATGTTGTTATTCGTTTATTTTGGATACTGTCACTTTGAGATGTTTGTAGTTAATACTGAAGTGCTGCACCATTTCAATCCGCTATTCATAAAAAGAGGATGAACTACCCCTACCACACAGTGGTCAAAAATGTGACCATCCCTTCCACAGATCTACGAGTTTTTTTCTTATTATTGAACAATGGGTAATGCAATAGGTCCTAGGATTTTTAGGGGGTGGTGCAGTTTTAGATAACGGCCTTGGGAAAAAATCGTGCACGCCCAGTTTAAGAAGATAAACGTTACAGACTGTGAACACTTTATTTATTTTTTTATTATTCCTTAAAAAGTGTACATAGTCGTAGGACATTACCATAGTCTAAAATTAGATAAATTTACAACATACTGTATGGTACTGAATCGTAGTTATCGACTAATCGTCGCTTCACAAAATTACTCTTAAACGTTCTTGTTTCGTTTCGTGTAATGACATCGTGCATTTTGTTTCGACTTAAAGATTTATAAAAAAGAATTATCTCCAAATCTCCTTCGGGAGAGAGATCAGTAGTTGCAAAAGATTTTAATGTGTCAAAGTTGATGCTTTCCGTATTTACATAGTTAAGACATAGTTAACTTTACAAATGTAATTGGTAACACCTTTAGAGATTTCAACTTTGTACGCAGAGCATTTGGGACCACACGATGTAAACTCGCTTGTATAGATACCTTGTCCGTAATCTTCTAATTCGTCGGTTAAATCGCCTAAATTCGTCCCTGTTTCTAAATCTTTAGAATCAGAAGTGCTCGACCGAATGAAAATAATACTATCCGTATCGTAATACAAGCATTGTCTACCAATCTTCTTAAGGAGAGCATACAGTCGTAGTCTAGCCTGAGCTGTTGTGTACGCGGCAATCGCAACGTTCGTAATTCTCGAGGGTTCGATAGCATCATTTGTGTTACACCAGTTAACATATACCACATCATCGCTTATCGGGAGAACACTAAGTATTTCCTTTTTAGGATCACTAACTGTATCGAGGAATGTGTGGCCATTGGTTACAATCGTTGTTTTTGGTTGATTTTCACGCTGACCAAATTTCCTCCAGAATGAATTTAGACATAATTTTGCAACGGCTCGCAATCCTGAGTTTTTCGCTACGCGCTCACGATTGAGTGCAGTTCTTTCAGCCTTTTTGTAATCATCAAGATACTTCTGTTTGCTCTCCTCCTCGATGCACGCTACAGGCCAACCCGAAGATTCCTGTTTTACCTTCAAGAATGTATCAATATAATCGACGAACAAACCACCTCTACGTGTACTAGAATCGTACTGACTAACCTCGTATGGCCATATTTCTTCAATTTTCGTGATGATATAACCCATACTGACTGCTTTCTGAAGTTCAACAGAAACCCACGTACCCGTAAAAGCCCTATCTTCCGAATTTTCATGTGTACAAAGATTCTGATTTAACTCATCACAACAAGAACGACGTAGCACGAATATTAATTTACCACGCATTCTTACAGGTAAAACAGGATGATACAAATTTCTCAGCGATAAAACAGTATATTTTACCAGCCCTTGAACTTTTGATATGTCATTATCATCGCCTGTAGCCTCTTTACACTCGTCATCTATATACACTACAGGATGTCCCACGGGGAAGTTGTCGTAATTATTTACAGTGAGATAGAGCGAGATAACATCGAGGTATCGAATCTGTTCTCCCTCGTTAACCTTATAGTATGTTTGAGTGTTACCCGTGCGATACCCGTAGAACGCGTGCCTCGGAGCGCCCATGTAGGGTAATTGGAACGGGCCGATGCTTGGGCTAACCTCGCTGCCGATAGTGCCAACATTGGCATCCAAGCTTGGTCCAATCACCGAGCAAGTCTTGGATGATAACCACATGCCAATGTTGGCAGTCAACATTGTTCCTACGAACCTCCAGCTTCCTACGAAGGACGACTAAAATCTCGAGTGTCGAGTGTCCTCGAGAGATCACCTGGCGCCCAACAGAATTCTCTTATCGTGTGTCGGGTTGTAAAATACCGAAAACAATTGAGAAAAAATTATCCGGCGTTTTGTATACTTTTTATACTAATTATGTATTATACTAAATAATTATGTATATACTAATTAAGTATATTTTATACTTTGTAACGTAATTCTTTTCCTTGACCCGACACCGATAGCAAACATACGAGAGCGAACTATCTTCGAGAACCAACCTACGTTACCTTCAGCCGTCCACCCGTCATTCGTGCATCCGCAAGCCAGGCGGGCGCCAGTCAATTCTTTTTCACCGGGAACTGACGAGCCGGTATAAACTGGGAGTTGGATTCGAACAGGCCCAACTCCACCAAGAATGAGAGCTCTGACGGAACCTATCATACGAGGCGATAGCTTAACGGATCCTGTCGATTTTTGAGGACGCGTAAAATCGAGAAACGCACCCGTAGGTGCTGATCTTTGGGGTCGCGTAAAATCAGCAAACGCAACTGGATACACGAACGGGAGCAGACAGTTACGGAAATGCACGGCCGCTCAGGCTGCTACGTTTGAGGTAGAGAGGGTCGGAGTAAGAGTCCGGCAAATAGTGCGAGAGACAGAGAGCGACGAACCGAGAACGTACCAGAACGAATCTTAATTGTCTATCGAGATCCCTTCACCAATTAATAAATTGGGAGTCCTCACTGGAGCTGTTGCAGCTAATCCGTGGAGGCCGAGAACTGTATCCAAAGGACACTCTGGTGAGCACTGCACTAAGACACAGCACTACACCTCCGTAACACTCACAGGAATTCATAGAATTGCCTGGATATCGCGAGAACAACGCGAGAACTGTACGAATCGAGAACTTGCTATACCGTAGCGAAACACGGCAAGAAAAACTATCAACAGATAGCACGGGAGCACGGCCAGCCCGTGACACCTCGGTCGGTGCCCCGAGACATACTGCTTTGACAACAGCCAAATCCGAGAACTAATCATTCAGATTGGTCGAGAGCCTTATAACCGATAACTCTTCTATCTCCTTCGAGCCGTCCCTTTAAACCAAATCGAGAGCGTTCCTTAACGAATCGGTACGTCACTTCTGGAGATCCTCCACGGCCGCTTCCCCAGGGCATCGGGCGACAGCTGAGCACCACATCCCTAACTCGCGCAGGAAGTTCCTCTCCTGC
Organism: Cephus cinctus; assembly: GCF_000341935.2. Lineage (NCBI taxonomy): Eukaryota > Metazoa > Arthropoda > Insecta > Hymenoptera > Cephidae > Cephus > Cephus cinctus. The sequence continues at coordinate 37,016 of NW_014332765.1, forward strand.
CCTTAACCGTATCAAAACTACCTCCGGCCGCTCTGCAGCCTTTTGCCCATCTCCAGCGGGGCGCCGGTATTTCATCCGGGCTTCTGCCGGTCGGTGGAGACGTCTCCGTCGGGTACTCTCCTCTGCCGGGCAACTCGGTACGTCGAGACTATCTCCCCACGGCAGACTCGAGCACCTCGACCTCAACTAAACAATAATGAAATCTTACGAGAGCCTTGACATAACTATTCGAATCAACCCGAGAGCGTAGCTTCTGAGCAGGGTGGCGACCCCAAAGGAACCAGAAATCGAGAACGTTATCTGTATCGGTAACCGGAGTCGCCTTGGGACCGTGATTCGAAAAATCACGTCATAACTTTTATACTAATTTAGTTTACTGAGATTTTTGTTGTGGGAAATAACGTCGCAATTCATCGAGCTCGCTTGAGGAATGTGACATCTTCGATGTCAATATTGCGTCAAACCAAAGATATACTGACCACTTCATAGTATTACATAGTTTTTCGACTCTTGATATTTTTATAAGGAGCTGTTTAACAGACACACGTAATAATTGACAGACCGGCAAATTTGATGGTATCAGTTGCGATGTAAGGCAAAGGAGCAACTGTTCGATTCGCCATCTCTGGGCGAACGCTATAACTTGGTCGAATCTGCACAATGTGATCGCGGTATTTGGGACTAGGTGTCCATACCTGGCCATCGCACAGGAAAAAACGTAAGATAATGTAAGCGCTTGATCAATGAACAGACTCCACTAGACCATAAAATGTTATGGTCTAGCGCTTATGTTAAGTCTTACGTTTTTTCCTGTGCGTCGCCCGAAGGCCATTCTACAATGCAACGGGACACGGGACACGGAATACGTAACATGGCGCGATATTAAATTGTATATTTGCAAAATTCCATTGGATACTCCAATTAAGATAGAGAAAGTTGTTTTTAAAACCGAGCGTTTACTAAATCTCTACGATTTTGGCTACGTCTTGGACATAGCACGATACGGAATACGGTTGCGAGGGTCATTAGGTATTTTATGGATCACGGAGCGTGATGAGTAGCATCGAGCATGCCCCGTTCCGTGCACCGTAACGGGCTTCTGCGAAAAAAACAATTGCTCCGCCAATATTTTCATTCGTGAAATGTCATTACCTGTCATCTGTCATTACCAACTCTATAGAAGAGGTCATTATTATCAATATCGTTAGAGAAATTAAATTTCTCTACGATAAAAGGCATCATGACTTTAAAAATGAAGTAATGATTTACTTGTTTAAATGAATAAACGCATATACAATTTTGTAAAATATTTATACAGGGCGAATCACGAATCGTGATCAGTAGAGATTACTTTGTTATTAGCAGTCCGATCGGAAAAAACTTTATCAGCTTTTGCATGGCTTTTTAATGTTTTTTCAAGGTTATCTTGAATTTTTTGCAACTGAACATATAATTTTTGTACTCCTGTCTGTTAGAGGATTTCAAGGCGAATTCGGCACATGTAAGGACATGAAATTTTTTTCATCTGGTTCGAGAGAAAATTAAAAAACTTTACATCACAAGGAGAATCACAGCTACGCCCTTATTACGCATCCAATGTTGTTAGCAAGTCAAAATTTACCAATCTTCATTGTAGCAATGTTCAAAATGGTGTCCACGAGCTGCAATGCACTCACGTAGACGGCGAACAAAAGATTGTTTTGCATTTTTTATGGCCTCTACACTGATGGTTCAGCATGCATCCACAGTCCTTGTGATTCTCCTTGTGATACAAAGTTTTTTAATTTTCTTTCGAACCAGATGAAAAAAATTTCATATCCTTACATGTGCCGTATCCGTCTTGAAATCCTCTAACAGACAGGCGTAAAAAATTATATGTTCAGTTGCAAAAAATTCGAGGTAACCTTGAAAAAACATTAAAAAAAGAGTTGACCAGTAAGTTTTCATTATCACGCTAAAGCTCTCTTGAAACCATGCAAAAGCTGACGAAAACATTTTCAATCAGACTGCTAATAACAAAGTAATCTCTACTGATCACGATTCGTGATTCACTCTATATATTGATAAATAATGACAGGTAACAGATAATGACATTTTGTAGCCGTCACCTGTTGGAAGCACGCACCCTGAGCAACAGTGGGTGAAAACCAACTAGGAAAGGCATTTCCAAGGGCATACCATTGAAGGAGGTCACCAAGGGCAGGCAGAAGCATGTCCTTTAAACAGTAAACACTCCTCAAGGGCCTTAGGAACCAGCATAGGGTGCCGACCTCGATAAGGCCACCCAACTAGAAAAGGCATTTCCAAGGGCGTACCATTGAATGAGGTACCAAAGGGCAGGCAGGAACATGCCCTATGAACGGTAGACACCACGGTCCTTAGGAACCAGCATTGAGTGCCAACCTTGCCAAGGTCACCCGAGGACACACCAACATCCAAAGGACAACTGCACCAAGAGACCATACCATTAAAAGGCCTCAAGGAAAAGGGACAGTGAAACAACTTTGGATAAGTAACGAGACAATCCGAAGGGCAAACCTTCGCATGGTCCCCACCCTCAAAGATAAACCGGGACCTAAAGGACGACCTATGTTGCGAACCCAAGGTTATCGGAGGGAGGCCAGACTTATTGCGAGGCAAAGTAGAACCCCGAGAGAGCATCACCACTAAGTTAGAAATTTCTAGCATAAGGCATTAGCATTAATGAATAGTCATGTAAAACCCCTGATGGGGGGCGAATAGTATAAAAGGAGCGCCGTTTCCACCAAGGATTCAGTATCAACAAGAACCTGAACATGTAACAAGTGTAGTAAAAGTCTCCAAGTGAATAAAAAGTTTTGACAGTATATTAATTAAGCTCTGTGTACAACATTATTTCGACCCGGCCAGCCCTATGGACTTTGAATACGGATATAACTGTGTCACCGATAGGGAAATCAGGGCATCAAACCGAAAATAGCCGGGGCGCAGGAAAGAACTTCAACACAACTACAGGGTGGTTGAACTCTGAGGTGGAGAAGGAGATTCACACCGCGTAAATATTAGAAGGTTCTGCCAATTTGGGCCGTATAACACAATTGGGTGGCGACCGTAATAGCAAAGAATGTGCGTGGGGAAAGGAGCCCCGCAAAGTGTTCGGCACTTTGTGGCGACAACGTACCTGTATTGTAGTCAACCCTAGGGCCAGCAAATAGCTGAACGTCTAAGGGCGCATCGGGAGTGAGGAACAACCCGGATAAGATAGTACACGCGTACAAACGGCTACTCCACAATCTACGGCAAGGAGCACGAAGACTCTGAAATCTACGTCCAGGACAACGAAGACCCCAAAATCTACGGCGAGGAACACGAAGGCTCGAAAATCCACGTCCAGGAAGACGAAGACTCTAAAATCTACATCCGGGATCACGGAAATCTATAGCAGGAATACTTCGGCTTCTAACTTGTAATGAAAAATAGCATTGTAATATATTTTAGCCACCTTGTACGGGTTTGCGTCTGACAGAACGCTTACCTCAAAACAATTGCGAATCGTGAGTTCGGCGTGAAGCTGCACGAAGCTAAGGCGCTCCTCCAGTATCAGGAATTTGTCAAAAACTGAGAAAATTTCGGACGCAAATATCTCTCTTATTATGTGGGCAATCCGTCCGAATTTTTTTTCATCTCTATTATTTTTTCTTGCTCTACAACTTTTGCATTTAACTTTTTTCAATATCATTTGAAATGACAAAGATAATTTTTTTTATTTGCGACCGGAAGTTAAGCGAACAATAATAATATGCCCATTCGATGCGCAATCAAAAAATATTCAATGGTTGTGACATCAGATTTTCGAAATTGTGCACCGTGTCACCGCAAATCTCAAACGTGCATCTGGGCTGATACACTCTGTATATAATTTTATAATAAATAATCATTGATCACAGTAATAAGTTATCATTGTTATACGTCTTGTTATTAATGAACTCAAGTGAACGGAATTACACTCAGCAAATCTAGTAAAAAAAAATTGTTATAAATGAGACTTAATTTTATTTTCTGAGATTACTATGTAATTTAAAAATGTTTTCTTCAACAGCGGAGCGAAAACGGGCAATTCTCGATTGATCAAACGTGAAGGATTGAAAAGTTGAATATTTCAATGAAATCAAAACAAATCAATATTTCTAACAACTGTAATTTTCATTTTGGAAAAAGATGTAAAACAATCTACGTTGCATTGTTAAATTTAAAAAAATGCACTTTTCAGAATACGATTTTCATTGTGATTTTTCATAAATTGTAATATTTCTTATTCGATGCATTATGCTAGAGTCATTTTAAATGTGCATTCTCAAGAAGTTTCAATGTAATGTTCGTATAACTTTTAAATTGTGGTTATGGTTACTTCAGGGGAGCTTCGCCCCCCCCCCCGAAACCCCTCGCCAGGGGCTTCACCCCCTGCACCCCTATCGGGGGCTTTGCCCCCTGAACACCCTTCCACCTCTGTGAACGCATTGCCCGAGTTACTAAATTAATCTGCTGGATTGCACCGAACCGAGAATCACCCACTACGCGGAAACTCGCGTTTCCTCCGCTGTTGAAGAAAATTGTATGTGAACCTCGAGAAAAAACAGGCGTTTGCGCCGGAAACACCCGTTTTCGCTCTCAGTCCACATATACTATTGTTTGCAAACTCAGGAGATGTGACTTAAATAATTGAAAACAATTCACTGCTGGATGGCCCGCAACACGAATACCAAACCTCGTTGAAAATGGTGATCTAAAAATGTTAAACTTCCCTTATGAACTGACAATGGAAGATTAACTGTTTTGGGTCACCAGTACCTCTAGAATTACTGCAAGGCTGAAATGTAGTTGCTAATTGGTCAATCGAGGTATGACCGACTAGTACAGCGCTAATAATGTGTCGGATTTTTATAAAATATATTTAGAGAACAATGAAAAATGTAAAAAAGACTACATGACAGTAGAAAATGTTCTGAAGAACTTGAATTAATCTGCGTCCATAATACACAACGCAACCAAGGACTTCATAAAGCATATTGCATATAACATGTTCACAGACATGCATACATTAATTCTCGTTTACGCAATTGTTATCGGAAATAGGACATGTATGTATGTGTACACGCGACGGTAAATATGTCTATCCAAAATTCCGGATGAACACTGAACTGATTGAGTTTAAATTTAGATAAAAAATTATGTTCCGAGTATTGATAGAGTAATATTAAAAAATGGGCCACGCATAGAGCTTGAAAATTCTGTATTTATGACATTAATTTATTTTTACGAGATCTGCATTAAATTTGATCGTATGATTCGCGAGGTCATGTGTTAAAACATATATGTTTCAAACATGTACAATGTATGTATTTCATGCAGTTTTTCCTAAACCATACCTCATCATAACTGGCGCCTAAAAGTGAATCCAAGTTGACAGCTAATATCATGTCTCCAACTTGTAACCCCGCCTAGAAATGAAAATTAATAGATTATAATACACACAATACAATAAAATTATAGATATACGGTGTTAGATAAATCTCAAGACAAACGAGAAGGAGGTGATTCTTTAATAGACATTCATAGGATTATCGAAATTACGGCTTTCCCTTCTCAAAATCAAATTCAAGAAATTTGTCTTTAAAAAATTCGCTGATGGAATACAAGCAAAGTAGGCTGCATAAATAAGTATGTTACGTGGTGCGTTAAAACACTTATACACTTTTTTTTAGTGCGTATTAGTGATAGATGTATTGAAAGGACACACGAAGAACGTATTGTCTGTAAGAAGTGTATAATTTTGATTTTTAAATTTAATTTTTAATCTGCATTAAATTTGTTACACATTTAAATCTGCGTTAGTACTGTAACTCACCACGTACAACGCATATAATTCGTGTTAAATTAATGCCTGTAGAAATGAACTACATACTTTAGAGTAAACGACACACCATTCTTTTAACGCATATGATAAAATTACTCACTCATTATATATTTTATTTATACATTGTATCTTATCGATATTTTCAAAAATAAACGTGTACAATTTCGAAATATATATGTCAGAATGGTTTTATGAAGGAATTAATTAGATATTATGACCTAATCCTGGGGTCAGTCGAACACAGATCAGAAGTCAGTCTCAAGAAATCTAAACTAATACTTCGGGGAGGGTTTTCTGAAATGAGGGAACACGGAGTAGAATACACTAAATTATAATTATTAAGAACTTCAGGTACAAAGAAAAAGAAGACAAATAAAATCGGAAACAAACTCAAAATATAAGTAGTAGTATAGCTTTGGGAGTTCTGGACCAGGATTCCTGTAACCGACATTTACCGACACTTTAGAACCTTCGAAGGTAGGTGTCCGTGCTAAGTTGCCGTGGTAAGCTCTACGATTTCCGGAAATAACATCACTGAGACCCCTATTTTCTAGGAATTTATGGGGCGATTCTAGGAATTTTACTTTGAATGCTATGAATTTCACGTTCGATTCTAGGAATTGCACACGATTGAAAATCTTCTAGAAGCTTCGACGGTTCGCGTCCGTTCTAAGTCGCGGAGGATCGCTCCTACAGCCGACGGTCCTCTTGCGTGACGATTCGAGGCAGCCCCTTGCCCCCCACCCCGGAGAGCCTTCTAGAAGCTTCGATGAACCCCCTCGCATCCCCGTGTAAATTCGTGCAAGTTTCGAACGGTAGCCCTCAGCCGGTTTGACTTCGAATGTTATATCGCATGGTCGCGGCAGCTTCCTCATCCCACGGAGAAGCTTCGCGAAACCCAACCCCCCAGCCTCGTGCAGGTTTGTGCAAGTCGAAACGCTTCTCGCAACCTTTCTGTAGGCGCAGTGGCGGGTTCAAAGTCATCTACGTTCCAGAGAAATCTATACAGTGGGTATAGATTTGGGTGGGTATAGATGGGCTTGGGTGCACCTAAGCCTAATCTGCTACACATGTGCAGCTGCTAATCCGGAAATTTCGTATATAAGAAACTCCCTCTTATTTTTCATCCTTTGTTCGGCTTATTCGAATTTGCAAATGACGTTTCGTACGTAAGTATTGCTTAGACTTTCGAAGTAAGCGTATTTCAGTCACGAATAAAAGTGCAGTAGTTGTTGAATTGAACGATGGACAAAAAAGGCAGCCGAGATAATCGTGGACGACCGGACCGTCATAGGAAAAGGAAGTTCCGGGGGAATGCAACAACAACCGAAACCGATTCGATTTTCAAGTCAACTTCAGCCCAAAAATGACGGCATGGCCAGAATGATGAAGTTTCGCGGGATAGGGATAGTAGTTATGTGATTTTCATTTTCTTTACGGTATTTATGGCAATGAGGCATATACGGAGTGTAAAAAATGTTACAAGGAAGTGAAATTTGAATAAAAAAATTTAACTGGGCTCAAACATGATAAGCCGTTCAACGCAGAAGTTTTAGCAGTCATCCGACCCATATACGAAGATGTGGCCAAAGAAGAATTGCTGGAGAGATGTCTGGGGGCCTACACACAAAACGGCAATGAGTTTTTCAATGCTACACTCTGGAGCTGGGCCCCAAAACATCTGCATTGTGGTCTTTCCTCGTTTGAAATCGCTACATACATAGCGAGCTGCTTTTGTAACGAGGGATTCCCCCCAATCCTGAGAATTATGTGTGCTATGGGTCTGCGCATTGGTTACGAGGCTCACAATCTTGCAGCTACGCGCGACGACGAGCGCATGAAGCGTGCTGAAAGGAGATCATCTTTCGGGGTCCAAGAAGCACGAAATGCTGAGAGAGAGGCTAGGAGTGCTCAATACATTTCTACTTGAGGAAGAAAGACCCCAATATGGCGCCGGAATAGCCGATTGAGCGTAAGTGACTGAAATCAACGATTATTTCTATCGATTCGTACCGAAACTTTAAATGCGTTTTTCTCGAAACCACAATTTTTACACTTGTGCCCACGATATCTCAGGAACTACTGAACCGATTCATCTAAAATTTTCCCAAGGTATTCAGAATATACTTCGCTATAGCTCCTACTACGGAGAATAGTCTACATAAAAAATTACGATCTGTACAACTTTAGGAAGACTGACAAAAGCTGCTAAATTCAAACAAATTCGTTGTCGTGTCACCATTTTGTGATTTTTAAATTTTTCAATGCGACCGCAGTACCGTCTATAAAGGGTCATCTGAAAAACCAGAATACACATGAATTTTTTGTTCCAGATCAGTCAAAAGGTCGCAATCGTGAATACCAATGAAATATAGCGCCTTGCGATCCAGCACAGCGAGTGAGTACGACGCACTGAAATGACTTTGAAAAATTTGTACAAGCAGACAAAGTGTCATTAAATATGTATGCAAAAGGACTTTTTAATAGGTCTTACGATTTCAGCACAATAAATTCATGAAAATTCATTGAAAAAATTCAGATAAAATGTATCTCCCCCCTTAAGGAGGTACAAGATTTTAAAGATTAAGATAAAACGACTGTTTTTATACTCGTTCATCGCTGGCATGTCGACATTATACAAGTGAGTTTATGTTTCGATAATGTCACATCACCGAGAGCCAACGCCGCAAGTATAATATCGTCCCGATTATCAAACAACAGTTGCATTAATCCTAAGATGTAGTCGAATACCAACTGTCAGCATACAAAACTTCATATTATCTTTATTACCGAACTCTATAACTTTCCTAGCGTTCCTCGAACTCAAACTCAAGACATTATTAATAATATTGATCACTTACAATAGTAAATCTTGTTCTTAATACTACGGAAAAGTATATTATTATATATTTTAGAAGCAATTTCTTGTTGTGAAGATTAAAATAGTATTCGAAGAAAATGAAGGATAGCTTACAACAAAAGTAATACCGGCCTCAAAAATGTAAACACTAAATGGCTTTACTTTCATACATTTCAACAGTAGATTATCTTTTGCACCACGTAAAGAATTTTTCCATGATAGAGAAATTCAAATAATGAAAATGATTCAAGTTACACCTCAGTTCATTCTAATGTGCATTGTATTTGAAAGGTTTTCTGAAAACGAATGATATAAACTCCCTCTTACATGAAAAAACGCTCATATCAGATGTCATCCTAGGTCGTCTATGGAAAGAGACTATTTTAAAATCTCATTAAAAAATTCTCCTACTTACGGTGCTCTCCTCTGACAGGCAACTAGTTTCGAGACTATCTTTTGAAGACAGATTCGAGCACCTCGACCCAAACTTAACAAAACAAATCTTTCCGACATCATTGGCATAACCGTGTACAAATCTATCCGAAGGAAACCAAAAAGCGTGAACGTTATACGAAAGAATAGCTGGAGTCATCTTGTGACCGTAAATTGAAAAATCACGTCACATAAGATATAACACTTTGGACAGTAATATATTTTAATCAACCTCCTTCTCTGTGTACAGCTAAAGGTATTCTAGAAGTATTCAAGGTATTTTCGATGTTCATATGATAAATTTGTTATTTATAGTAAAATAAAGCATAGGTGTAAGATGATATTCGTTAAATGGTATTGTCCCCGTTAAGTATCACATTTTAACCCATTTTGTTTTACAAGTATAGTATAGAATTGTTAGAATAGAACTCTTTTAGAATACATAAATGAGAAAGTCATCTATTTAATGACTACAACCATGTAGTCTGCAAGTATCTCACCTGTTCAGCGGCACTGCCTTCTTGAATATCCGAAACAAATATTCCTTGTCCAACTTCGGCGTGCTTGCCTTCGATGATCATAATACCCAAACCATATTGACCCTACAAAAAGACAATTGATTTTTACCAAGAACATGTAAGATATATTACTCAATTAGAATTATCACGGAATGATATTAGATCAAGAATTATAAGTGAGATTTCAACAATTACAGAATTAACAACTACGCGATGAAAAATTGTTATCAGTGATTATTCTACTTGTATAAAATGAATTTTCAAAAGAGCGTGATATCCACTGATGGTATGATGGAAAACGATCCAAATCCCGGTCTCCTAATAGACATTTTTATTTTTATAAGATCTGGGCTTGACTTTGTCCCAACTAGACCAGCGTTTATATATAAATATAAAATAAGGGTTGCAACCCTTTGGGTCATAAACACACCTCATATCTTCGACTTCTTATGACAAATATTTTCCACTTGGTTTTATTAAAAAATATTAATTAGAAGTCGAGATATGATAAAGAAACGATTTTCAGGGGTGAATTTCAGAGGTCGTTTTCACCCCTTTAAAGTGGATGTCAGCACAAAAAAAAATACGTGTCTCTTATTTTGTCGAGTACTACAACATATCAAAAAATGATTGAAATCGGTGGGGTCGGGTTGGGGGGGTTTCCTTGTTAGTATTATTGGCCTAGTCTAAGCAGGTCTTGCGGGCTGATTCGCGACGTCATCTATGCTCCGTTTAAACGCGCTCTGATTGGTCGCATTACTGCAACTTCAACCTTGATTATCTCAAAATTTTGATATATGAAATAAAAAATGAAAATACACGTATTTTTTAGAATTTGACAAGGAATGCAACGATGTTACTACAGTGTGTTTCATAACGAACACCCTGTATAGGAATGTGGTATTGCTGATTCTCATACCCAACTTCGAAAATTCTCATGATATACTCTGCGCTATAATATTATTTATACGACATATCTAAATTATACTATTTGGTATATTCGTGCTATTTAAATTATTGTAATATAGTGAAGAATCGTACGTACCTTCTTAATAGAAACTGTATGAACTCCCTTGTATTGGCTGAAGCATCTTGCATCCTATAAAGATAAATTCTTAATGAGAAATTATTTGAGAAATGTATATTACACATTTTATCGAAAGCTTATAACAAATGAATTGCAGCTTATCACGCTACTCGATTGAGTTCTTTGATATTGACATATAAATGTTATTCGATTCGAGCACATAAATGCTCCTTACGAACGTATTTCTCCACGAAACTATTGGAGTGGTCCAAAGGTTCTATTACACTTGTGTCGAAATATTTCTACAAATTATTGAAATGTTCTGGACGGTTCCGTGCAAGCATCTATCTTTTGACTGAGTGTGCGCTACCTATTGCAGATTCTAATGATAGATATGTATCAGATATACGGTTGGCAAATAAATAAAACTGTTGTACCGATTATCGAGTATTTAATAAAATTTTGTTATTTTATTTTATTTTACCAACCTGTTTCGACTACATTCTTAAAGACGCCAGCCCTAAGCACTTACCTACATCCCATTTCGTACACTAATAAGGAGCGTACGAAATAGCACTACCGAAAAACGTTACCATACTTATCTAGTACTGTCGGTAAAAATAATGCATATGTAGTGTGTATAGTATATGTATGGGTTGGGGTATAACAATATAATATGGGTTGGCCACGGGTATAAGTGGCTGTGTATATGTATGGATTGGCGAGTGTCGTATATGTATAGGAGGGCCGACACGTAACACTACTTTAGCCATTGTTATGTCTAGTTTAGTCAAGATGTCATTTATCGAGCGAAGAACTGCCAATTGATCATCTTTAGGTGGATAAACAGGACATGCACTACGTACTGCAGTGACAGCTTCATTATCAGTATCAACGGCAAAACTCGTCACACCACACCAGACGTGAAAATTATGTTTTCAAAGTGCTTTGGTTATATGGACAGGCGAAGGGGTTTATTCCCACCCGACCCTTTTTTGAGGGTAAAGGAGAAATTTATGTTTCTGATAACACGTGAATGTCCGGACTTGGATGGTGATTAATACCCATCCGTGCCTTCTGAAAAAGTAGAGTCCTTGCACACTAAGCGGGGGATTGATAGTCTTCCATGCTGTTTGATTATATGACGGGAGAGGACTAGCCACGGGATTGACACCGTGGCGGTGCCTTCAAAGGTGCTACGATGCTGTAATTTAAATTATTTACAAAAAGTGTGTGTGAACCGCAGGTTAATTTTAAAATTTTGAATTCTCATGTCGTTCTAAGCTAAGCTAAAGAAGAAAGATTGATAAGTTATTGTGCCCGCAAACGTGATTCACTTGTAGGTACGCTGGCCCTCGCTCAGTCACTGAGGGTACTTGGTCACGCGGTTGGCGGGGAGGGGAGGAGCGCGCGCGAGCAGGTCCGACGTCGTTACGTCTTTCCGTTGCTACGCGGAGTCGAGACGTAAGAGCGCCACCAAATGTAGCGACTATAATTACTGTACTATGATTACGTAGTTACTGCGTACGGGTTTGTGAACCATATTTTCCAACGTTACGTTGGGCTTCCTTTCCTCTAAACTTCATGGACCGGCCAAACAGGTATTGAAACTCGCTGTTTTAATGCACGTAAGATGAAAAAGTTTATGCTAGTCAGAAACAAAAGCATCGTATATTTTGTTGAAAAAAAATGCATTTACGATTAGTAAGTAATATAAAAAAAAATGTGAAATGTGTTAGTGGATTTAATTCTAAGTTAATCGTTTGTAAAAGAAAAGAAACTTTAAGGTATTTTGTGTTTTAAATACTTGTAACTTTAAAACGGGCCGTACGATAATTTTTAAAAAAACTTCAAGTATTCCTCTCATCTGATTTTATAATATATTTCTTATTTATTAAAATTTGACAAGTAGTTTTCATACAAAAATAAAACATGATGTCACGATACGCTCGACATACACTTGTCCCATATCTAACATGTGAAAACTTCAAACTCTGACATTGTTTTTTTATAACGTCGGGACGGTGAAACTCAAGCACCATAGGGTCGTTTTGTAGGTAATAATTCAGAGAATAAACTTTCATAGTTTTAGAAGACTCTGACGAAAAAGATTTTACGATATAACTACCTTAACTTTGATGATCATCCAGGCATCCTCAGTTCATCTTTGCTGCGTTTTCCTATTTACTATACAATATTCGTTTTGTCTACACATGACGAAGTCAAATATAGTGAATATAAACTCCTTCAAAGGAGGAACAAGAATTCTTCCAACTAGTTTTATAACCACTAGAACCGATTGGAAATAATAATCTGTTGTATTGCATTCTTTTTTTATTATTTTATCGTACAGTGATCTGTCATCGATCGAAGTCTCGTGGGCGAGCTATCGAGATACAGAGGAGAGGGCGATCTTCTGTATTCCTTATGCCTAAGGCTTTCCCTTAAAATCAGGATCAGTGTTTAAACAACGTTTTCCAGTTTTCAATTTTCAGTTTACGCAATGCATGAGTAAGGTGCCGGTCTGTTCAGCGAGGACTAGCAGAATTTTCAGATCTCATAAAATTGGTTGACAATTACCAGTCTATTTTGTCGAGGTACCTCGCGCCCTCAGATACTTTGGAGATGGAAACCGAAGCCATCTGTCCTCCAAGATGCCGCTAGGACCGAATAGTTCATTAATTCTTCGCGTATGGCTGTCTTGTATGTACCGAGCATAACTACGTGGACTAATGACTCCGCGACCTCGACACCCTCATATTGAACTCATAGCCTTTGACCGCAATGTTAAAGAAATGTGAACAAAAACATATTTTTAAATACACTATTTCGTTTCAATTATTATGAAGTAAGTATGAGATTTTTAGCATTTACACTTTCATGCATTTTTTAAGTGAATTTTTCAAGTCAAAAAGTCTCATCTAAAGATGAGATTAGACTATTAAAATAAAAAAGTCTAACGAATGTTTTGGAATTTTATTACTGCTATTCGATAGAAAAGAATTCATCGTGTACTTCGGAATTTTTTAAAAATTTTTTGCAAAATTTCGTTCGCAAAACGAAGACCTTGAAGTTTCGATACGAGTCAGGACATAAAATTAGTTTCAAATATATATTGTTAATAAAAATATTATTATATATTGTTGTATATATATATATTGTTGATAAAAACATTATTTTCCATGTATGCAGAGTGTTCCGAAATTACCTGACCAACGGGGTATGGCGGTGTTCGAGAGAGTCCACTGATCATAAAAATGACCTCCCTTTTCTCCGGAAGGTCATAGTTTTTAAATGAGAGCAGGTCAAAGTTCCAATAGGCATGTATTCGACTGACGTCGTCCTGCCCAAAGCCACCGAGAAACCAAAGCGAGGGAAGAAAACTCAGAGTTCGTAGGTGCCTACGTTTTTCTTGACACCTCTTTTTGATTGGTCAACTTTGACCTGCTCCCATTTATAAACTATGACCTTCCGGAGACAAGGAAGGTCATTTTCGTGATCAGTGGTGCCTCCCAAACACCGCTATATCCCGTTGATCAGGTAATTTCGGAACATCCTGTATATCAGGATGAACATTGTTCTTCGAAAAGCACCTCACGAATTTGTAAAATCATGAAAATGGGTTTAGATATAATAATTTCTATACCGCGCAACGTAGATACTTACTGAACAAGATTCCAGGTTTACGATTACGTGCATTCATTTTTCTTAATTTTATCCATGTATATGACCCTTCATTATCACACTTACTTTTCAACACCCTTGAAATTTACGGGGAGATGTCAATTCGCACCAATGTGATAACAAAGGATCAAAGCTATATAATTTTATTTATTTGTTAAAATGTTTCTCATAATTCCTATTGATATGACTAAATTGCATTACAAAGTTACTATCTACCTATTTTATTCTATCACTATTTACGTCTATTTAAAAATTATTAGAATATTCCTAAATGTAGCAATCGATAACAAATTATTGTTATTGTGAGGCGCTTAAAAAATGTATTACTTGACAAATGGTATTGAATAATTACGTGGGTGTTCGTAAGTTTTTACAAATTATTTTATAAACCAAATTTCTAATTAGTAGGACATGGACCATTAAAATAGGTTGTAGTACAATATAAAGGTTGAAAATAGGATTAAATCAGAAATGATAGGAATTCTAGGTTTAAAGCAGAACTTAAGAGTCGAAAAAAAGCAAAAGAGACTTAATTTACAACCTCGAGGTTTAACGTAAGTTTAAAATTTCGACTCAAATAATGCCTTCTAAATTCTACTTTTTCAAAGCCATGAGAACGATATAATAATAAATGATGCAATGTGTTAATACAGAGGAAGACAAAAAATGATAACTTCAATAATATATTATAATGGTTGAAACTATGTAAAATTAATGGAAAGAGAAAAGTTTTCCCATTAACTTAAATAATAAAAAATATTAGACTTACGTCATCTTGAAGAGTGGGTGGAAACTGGACGATGGGTTTTACTGCAAGATCGTTAACTGCCGTTGATCGTCTAGAACAAAGTTATTTACAGTCGTGTAATGAATTATTCACAATAATACCTGTAATGTAAAACTTTAATCTAAAAATGCAATTTCCTGAAAACGTAAGAACGAATCATTTAATTTAGATCACACTCCCGCAGAAAAATTATCGATAGACCCTGACT
Organism: Cephus cinctus; assembly: GCF_000341935.2. NCBI lineage: Eukaryota > Metazoa > Arthropoda > Insecta > Hymenoptera > Cephidae > Cephus > Cephus cinctus. Next base: position 52,425 of record NW_014332765.1, read on the forward strand.
GAGTTCTAGCTAATTTGTCAAGTGTCAAGGTAGCCACTAGGTAGGAGACTGTCAGGTCCCAGGTTGGGTTGTAACGTTCGAAACGTGTAATAGGGGAACTGCCTCAGCATTATAAAATCATTAGGCATTTTACTAAGCTAATTTAATGGGTCTTAGGTAGGACCCTGAAATTATCCACTTTAATTGTATGTTTCCCCCAGCTTAATGAAACTGCAAGGGAGCGTACGTGAAATATAAAGTGATCGGGAGTATCTTTCAAAACAAAATTTATCATATTGACATAATAATTAGACTTGTGAAGTAAAGTAGCATTCATACAAGCGTCTGGATGAACATCCATCCATACCTTTGTAATAAAACATAGATAACGATTGTCTCTCATATAACTTGAAGAATGATATCGGAGCGTTCAATTTTGATATTATGAGGTGATTTTTTTGAGTTCATAATTCACATTCGAATTTTCATAATAGTTCCGCCATTTTGAATTTTCGACCCCTAATTCCGATTTAGCGATAAAAAATAATAATTTTCATAGATCTCCAATAATTTTCTAAAATTTCTGGATAACATATTGGATCCACCATTTTGAATTCGAAAATTTTTATCTCGGATTTCAATTCTGCGACGCCTAATATATCTTATACACCTTGAAATCTGTCGTTCAAAGCGCACTAACGGTGCTAGTTAAGGTAGTGTGGTAGAGTTTGGATGAAGTCATATCAAAAGCCATATATAATTTTAATATAAGTTTTTAATAAATCGTGCCCGTTTGTGGGTTTCGTATTTTTGCACGAAATCTCAGGTCTGTTTAATTTCTCGAAGCCCCTGTTGTGTTGTTTTTTTGTGGTTATAGATTTCAGATTTAGATATTGTTTCCCAGACCCAGGACCCCACCGCATAAGAGCTGGCTAAGGTATATTCTGGAGACAGCGGCGTAACTCTTGTTATACCTGGCACCCAGCAATTTCATCTTTTAATAATTATTTCTGGCGGTGCCATTTATTTGTGCGATTACGTCGTCACAATACATATGTAGAATTACCCTTGCTATACTAATTTTCATAATCTAAGTTTGTCTCTTAATTAACTTAAGATAAATATCGGTTATAATTTCAATTAATTAGAGCCAACATAGTCAGTTTAGAAAATTGTCTAAGAATCTCAAATCAGTAGGCGTAACTTTTGGTAAGATGTATTGTTGGAGAAATCTAATAGTTATATATGAATGAACGAAACACTATTAGGTACAATTCGATTTGCCCAACAATACAACTTACCAAAAGTTACAAAAGACAAGAAATCTGTTCATAATCTGAATTTAATGTAACTGTATCTATGATGACAAACTTACCGGAGAACGATAACTTTGAAACACGTGCCAGGCATACCCTTGATGAGCGCTGAGGCATTCAGGTGACACCTGCCTTGAAGTACAGTTCCATTTACCTATAAGTAAAAGCCAAATGATGTATCACAATGCGAAATAATATCTTAAAATTAAAATTTATGTACCATTTGAATTGTATGGAATACCAATTGTAATCAATATGTAAAGTTGAAATTTAAAACTCTTCTGTCGTAATAATAATTGTGATTATCTCTAATATAAAAATCAAAGAATTTATAACCTAAAGAAATATATATAAGTTTCTACATATTATTAAAGATATTCCAGGCATATCATATATTACATGTAACGATCCTATGTTTGTAATGCATTTGACAATATTCAATTCCCAACAATTTTGACAAATAATAATTAAAAAAATGTTACGGTTTGGACATCTTAATTCTATGTTCGTTCACCATATTTCTATATATTTAAACTATTCACCCTGGCAAAAGTATTATTTAGAACTTTCAAACTGGAAGTGCTGCAGATTTCTAGTGTAATGTAGCCTCTCGAGGATGTTTCGTTCTATACGAAAATAAGGCATCAGCGAGTGTAGATGTCGCCGATAACAGGAGCCGAAGAAATGCCGGCGGGAATTGTGAAAGCCGTGATAAGGAGGGTTCACAAAAAGGAGAGTAGCAAAGTCATAGCAGAGTACTAAACTTTCCAGCTCTAGTTCCGATTTTCTAGTTTCCGATTCGTTCTCTAACGTCCTCGTTCGTCCGCTCTCAGCCTTCTACAGTACTTGCTTGATGCTTACTCCGACCCCCTCTATAATAACGTACAGTTTGAGCGAGTTGCTTGAGTTTTGTTGATTTTACGCGACCCAGAAAAGTCAACGCTTTCTGTTGTATTTTTCGATTTCACGTGACCGCAAAAATCAAAAGTATCCGTTATCCGAGTTCTCGTTTTGTCAGAGTTGAGACTGTCCAATCTCAACTACCGGACATTCCTCGCACGTCAGTTTCCGGTGAAATAAGAACTGGCTCGCGCCCGTCTGGCGTGCGGCTGCATAGACGAAGGGTGGATAGTCGAAGGTGGCGTAGGGTAGCTATTGGATTAGCGTTATCGGTGTCGAATTTAGAAAATAAATTAAAATATATACCACGGTCCGGAGAGATTTGAAAATCAGAAATCTTCGAGTCCTTCCTCCCTGCTGTATTTCTGCTTTTAATACGTATAAAACCTACGATGCCTGAACGAAAAGTAACCAAAAATTGGTCCGACACGAAACGTGATAATTACTTCTTGGTTTCGACCACACGTATATGGGACAGATTTTGGTGTAATACGATTTGGCAAGTTTTGAAAGACCTGGAGAGTAGTTTTTCTTAAATTAAAATTATGGTATCAGTTCTTCTTTTCCTCGAATTTTTCTTTATGTTTTACAAATTGGACAGTGGCGAGATAAAAAAAAACCCAGGAGGAACCGTTTATCCCGAGCGACTTTGGATCTAGATTACGAACAGGACAGGATATGATTCCTCCATGACCCCACTACTAGATTTACCAGGACAAAGGAAGTTCACAATTTCGAAAAAATGGATTTTCGACATTTTACATATTTCGATAATGAGATCCTTTGAGAATATCTCCCTGTTCAAATTTTTGTGAAATTCATAAAATTGAGAAATATTCACAAAATCGCGTAAGTATGATTGGTCTAATGAAAATATTGAACCGAAACTTTGAATGCGATGGTATATACAATAAAGTTACCTAAATCCTCCCAAAAATTAATTTTCATGCAAATCAAAAATCCTTCTGTATTTCTAGTTGCTATATTGTGTTACATGCCGTACTTTTGATCTCGACTTTTTCTCATATGTGCAAATAAAGGAAGAATACTAATAAGATACAGTAATGTAACGAAGAAATCACGCGGGTCCGGAGATGCCGACCACGGCATTACGTGAGGAACCCGGGTAAAAATTTTGCCAGACGTACATACGTGACAGCATCCCCCCTTAAGTTTCGACGTCCTCGTTGATTCGATCGCTTTTGGCGAGCAATCTGTGTGTTTATAATATGAATATTCTACCAAGGTAAGTATAGATATTATAATATTGCTTAAGCTTAGGAGTACGTTAACAAATGCTGTGCTATAATTCAAACGGGACTATCGTTTTGATAGGAGGTTGTCAGGGGCTGCCACCTTGCAATTTCCTACGGGTCCATGCCCCTCCTTGCTGCCCCCTTTTATCTCATTCGGGGCCAGATTCTTCTCCTTGGGAGTCTCGCGTCCTTGATTTCTCAATCCTACGAGTGAACTTGAAGGTAATGGATAAAGTTATTATAATCCCAGAGAGTGATGGCGTTTACGCCTTGTTTATCTGCGGGTGCCCCCTCCCCTGGAATTAAAGGTGTAGTTGGTAAGTTCCTACTATTACTGTTTATTACTTGATATCAATACTATCCCAGAAGGATTGTTTCACTATCGTTTCCTCTGCTCTTAGGATAGGGCGAAAATCTTAATCCCGCCCTGATAGAGCCGTCGCATGCCACGGCCCATCATCAATGAGCGTCAGGCGATACAGGAACGACGCATGATGTTTCTCCGAAGGTCATTCTACACGGGAGCCCGGAAGGTGACCCCCTGGGCCTATGAAGGCTTCTTGGCGTAAGCTCTTAAACGGAGGCCGACACACACAGTTTGTTGTAGACATCAAATAAAGAAAAAAGATGTACGTTGAATACTCGATTCTTTCATTCTCGGTGTCCTTTATACCTTACCCAGAGATAGCGCTACGATACCGTGTGAATGTTCGTTTGGAGTTAATCAAATATTCCAATACCAGTAGTAATCGATGCGGGCCTAATCTCGGGCTCACTATTGTCAACAGTTGTAATTCCTGAAGCGACGTTGTGGATTTGGTAACGTTGGCCAGTATGTTTCCATGTTAGAGGCATTGCTCTTCCTGCCTCCCTCCGTGTTGTTCTTCCAGGGTGTCAGCCAATCACAACACCTTCGTTTCCGGATATTTCTCTGACAGAAATATGTGCAGAGAAACAGTACGAGGAAACTCTGGAGGGAGAATCCAACATTGGTCAAGCAACGCTGCTGTTGCTCGTTCTTCCTGTGGGTTCCAATTTTCACGATGTTCCATTCGATTTCGAAAAGTGATTCACCGTCTTCATGGTATTTCCACGATTAAGGCTTTCCATTGGGTTCATGCGGCATTGGTGGAAGTACCCTCCTATCTGGGTGATTCTTCCTACATGAGTTCACCCATCCCCCCCTTAACAATTTTTCGACAAATTTGAGAAAATCACATTTTCGATCTCTCATTGTGAGGAAATTTTTATAGTTGGTTTCATTTGCAAAAACTATTTTATTGAAGAGAAACATAATAAAATGTATTTAAGGGTAGTTACTTTTTAGAAAATAATTTTTCGCAAAAATGCAAAAACACGTAAACTTTATTTAATTATCGCCAGCCAAATATATGTTATATTTTTTCCAAATTTGTTGACTCGAATTTACTCCTGTTTGGCCATTTTTTCTATAAGGAAAAATAATTTTGGGGTAGTTTACCCCCACACAAGTTATTCGACAAATTTGAGAATATCCCATTTTTGATTCCTTATCGTGAGGAAATTTTTCCAGTTGGTTTAATTGTGAAAGATACCGCTGTTATATGTGAAATACTTAAATGGGTGTTTAGTATCCCAATCTTCGAGGACGGTTTTCACCCCCAAAAACCCAATTTGGGTCGACAAAAAAAACGTGTCGCTTAGTTTATCGACTGCTACAACATATGTAAAAACAAAAAAAAATCAGAAGCGGACACCTACCAAGGTTTCCTTGTGAGTCTCTCTTCTTCACACCTTTTAGGAGACTTTCCGTCTAATTTCTTTTTCTCACAACTGAAGTGCTCCCGAGTATAAAAAATGTGTAATTTATCTATTTTATTGCGAGTTTGAGTTAAATCAAAATATATAACAGTAAACTAAAACTAAAAATTGATTACTCTATGATACGTAGAAATTATGAGAATATTCTTAATATCTTTTCTATGGGAATTCAGACAAGTATATCTCATAATAATTTAATAATTAAATATACATATAATACAAATATTGCATTCATATTATTTTGATCCGTACTCATTCAATTCTTAAAATCCCCTATTATCCATTAATCTTTTATTTGCAAAGTGAATTATCAATCTGATTCCTATTCTATTTAATACCCTATGAAGATAACGTTGTTTAAGATCAATTTTATCATTCTGCCAGGAAAGATCCAGATCTGTCAACTTCCCTTATAATTTCAATTATTCAGTAGCCAGACTTCAGAATATAATTATCGCCACACTCAATGTAGTACTTATACTGGTATTTTACAGTTATTCTCAATTCTTCCTTATTGTGAATTACTAAATTTTAATTAGTAAACTTAAAAGTATAACGTAGTAAACTTAAAAGTATAACTATAAGTAGTAAAAGTATAACGCCACCCTCGATAAAGATTCAAAATCTTTAGAGATCTTATAAGTTTTTGAATTAATATTATCGGTCAGTTAACCGTTCAACGATTATCTATGATATCATCTATCTCTTAACGACTTTGGCTCCAAGTAATGTTCCAAATAAAATTAAGGGGGTCCACTGGCGCACAGACCAATTTGACACAAATGACTTTTTACTGCACATTCTGTCCACTTTTAAATAGATGGAATAAAATTAGGTACAAACGATATCTTGATATAGCATATTGTATGTGGTTTAACATTAGTTTACGTTAGATTTGATTAGGTAAGGTTAGGATAGAGTGGAACGTTCAAACTTCGGAGACTGGGTATGTTAGTGGATAAGTAAATGTTTGAAAATGTCCCGTCAGAGAAAGATAATTTACAATATCGTTGAATTACTGATGGAAGATCGCTCAGGAGGCAGAAATTCGCATTTGTGTCCAATTCGGTTTGTGCGCAACTGGGTATCACTTAGATAAAATTAGGAAAAGTTTGACCCTAAAGAGATCAACTAAAACTGGGTATGGTAGCTTTACTTGATTTCTCATTTCCTACTGTATCGAAACTATGGAATCGTCGTTGTGACGTTATACTACATATTGCAAATAAAGGTGAACGGTGAAATGGACATAGTTTAAATATCAAATATAAAAGGTATAAGGTAGAACACCAACCTCCAATATTTCGTCACCAATGTGAAGGCCACCTGTTTTATGTGCCACTCCTTTAGGATTAAGGCCACAGACAAAAACAGCCATTCTATTCCTGTCTTTGTGGCCGGCTAAAGAAATACCCAAGCCACTTCTATCCTTTTCCAACTTGACCATAAGGACAGTATGCCCCAAATTATCATACCTCTTCTTTATTTTTTCTGCAAATTAAAATTAATATATAAATGTTTAGTTAAATTATTTTATTCAATTTGTGAGATACACAAGTACTGCATGAAGTCATTTATCCCTTCGGTGGCACTGACGCCATAGGACGTGAAAAAATGATGCGCCAACAGCAGCATTAAACGTCATATGGCGCACATTGTTTATTTTTTCTCCAATTGGTAAGATTTTCATGAAACTTGATGCTTACGAGTTTTCTGGTTTGCTGAATATGAATTGGAGGAAAAAATTGTAAAATTAAAAATGGTGAAAAATTAAATATATTGGCGAATTTCTATGAAACAAAAGTGTATCATTTTTTTGAGTTAGTGAATAAAAACTTTAAAATTTAAATTGCGCTCTAAAGAATCCTAGTTTTCTGTGAATAAGATTTTTTAATAACTCTAGAACTTATGTGTGATTATGTTCTACAAATTTTCTGTTTTTAACATTTTTCCTAAATTTTGGACCACCATATTCGATCCAGTACTTTGAATGTTATTAATTTTATTCTATTCTCGAATAGCGAATAGCGATATAGCGAATATAGCGAACCAAAAAACTCCCATGTATTAACTTTCATAAAAATTTAATAGCATTTTTATTTTTCCCTTCTTAATACGGTTCATGGAAATTTTCCTGCCGCTCAAAGGATTAATTTCCTTTTGAGAATCAGTAGGGTTACTAGTATAGATCTAATTGTAACGATTTTACTATCGGATTACGAAACTCGCTGTATACAGTGTTTACAAGGTGTCTTACTTTAATTTTTACCTTGAAATACCTCGGAAACAAGAAGTTTTAAGAAAATTTGTTCACACGAAAAGTGTAGAGTTTCGAGGGAGCTAGCAGAAGGTCTGACTGGCTATTTTGTCCGGGGCCTAACTTGGTTTTTCTGAATGACAACTCCTATTGTTGATAATGGTTTTGTATTCTACGCTAAAATACGTAAATTTTAATTGGGCCAGAATTTGGTTTCAGGCTTACATTAGTTTCTGGATTTAGTGTAAGCGCAGAAGACTGTGAGATAACTGGAAAACGAATTAAGAACAAAATGTGAAGAATTATATCGAAGGAAAGTGATCAACAAACTTCGAAGCCTTTTTGTATCTATTGTGTTCTATGTGAGAAATGGTTTAAAAAATTTTTTTTATGTTTTAGCGTAGTTAGAATACAAAACTCAAATAGGGGTAGTCATTTAGAAGAATCGCGTTGGGTTCTGTTTGGGCCCAATATGGGCCGCAGATCGAAAATTCAGTAAAACCTTTTGCTAGCCCCTTGAAACCCTACAACTTTTGTATGCAAAATATTTCTTAAAAACTCCTTGTTTTTGAGGTATTTCGGTGTAAAAAGTAGAGACACCCTCTATATTTCCTTACAGACAGAAGTAAGTAAATCTTAATAAAAAATAATAAAAAAATAAAGATAGATGAGTAACCGATAAAAATTGTTAAGATTTTTAACCTACCGAAATATCGAATTGTCACCACGATACTATGGTTTATTGCAGCTGCATTTTATCGAAAATTAGAAGATAATTACTACACTTTTCTACAAAATTTTAATTTTAATTTTTATAATATAACCGAGATTGTAATATGTGTACCAACTAAATTTTATTTCATTAAATGAAAATCATACAGAAAATTGTACTTTTGTTGGGATCACGCAGAGTTTTGTATCTGTTATTATTTGTGATAAGGTTTTTTAATTCACTGTCACGAGATAAGTCTAGCTATATTTTCAGATAACGTTCACGCTTTTTTGCTCCCTTTGAATTGCCACTCTGTTCAAAAACTACGCTCTTGGATAGATTTGTACAATTATGCCAATGCACCCGAAACGAGTTGCCTGGCAGAGGAAAGCACGTCAAGAGACGTCCACACGAATTGGCAGAAGTCCGGATACAATACCAGTGCCCCAACTGATAGAGGCTGGAGAGAGGGTAGTAGAGATTTAGATACGGTTAAGGACAGGGGAAGAACTCCCTAACTTGAGTTGCCGATGTTGAACCCTGCTTTTGACATATGCCCAGGAGAAGCGGTCCTGCTGGAGGATCTCCCAAACTGCTACGTTACTGATTTAAGAGACGTTGTCGATACAGTTTCAAGGGACGACTAGAAGAAAAGGGTAGTAGTCAGTGGTTAAAGGGATTTCGACCAATCAGAATGATTTGTTCTTGAAAGTGGCCATTTTCAAAGCAATCTGCCTTGGGACGCCAGTAGTATAGCAGGGCCGGTTCTGGATACAGATTCCTGCACCGACATAATACCGACACTCTAGAACCTTCGAAGGTGGGTGTCCGTTCTAAGTTGCCGTCGTGAGCTCTACGATTTCTGGAAGTGACGTCCTCAGGACCCCTCGATTCCAAGAATTTTCGCTCGATTCTGGGAATTTTGCGTCACATTCCAGGAATTTTGCGCTCGATTCTAGGAATTACGCACGATCGAGAATCTTCTAGAACATCCTGGAAGCTTCGACGGTTCGTGTCCGTGCTAAGTCGGGAAGGATCGTTCCCAGTGCCGGCGGTCCTCTCGCGCGACGTTTTGAGGCGGCTCCGTGCCCCCCACCCCGGAAAGCCTTCCAGTAGCTTCGACGGGGCCCGTGCAGGTTTCGAACGGCAGCCCTCAGCCTGTTTGACCTCGAACGTTATCTCGCAGAGTCGTACATCGAGAATGTAGTTCCCCATCCCCCCGAGGTGTCAAATTACTCGTAAGCGCGCGCGACGCAACTTCTTCATCGTTGCCGTCGGAGGAGGGCTGAGGTTCGTCCGAATATTCCGGAAAATGAGAGTTTCCTAAGAACTGTCACAAAAATCTGAGGTGTAGGGTTCCAATGATAAGAATAATTACCCATACAGGTTCATGTAGTCAAAAACAAAATTTTATTGATTACAGTAACTGAATATTTTAGAAAATGCGTTCTCGATTTCGCAATTCGGGTAGGTGGCTTATCGCCCGAACCGACGCAAAACAATTTCAGGAAAACCTTGAAATCTTCATATAGAAGGCCCTTCAATAATGCGCAGCGATCATTGTTTATTAAACCTTCAAGTGCATTATTGCTATTAACGAGATGGATTCTGCAAAGTGTAAAAAGTTGATCGAGGTTATGGAAGTAGCGTATAAACTTCTGAGGAAGGGTTCATCGATGGCAGAAATTGAAAAATGGACAAAATTTAGAACCCAAAATATTAGACTTTTGAATAAAATTTTGAGAAATGTTACTCTTACGATCAGAGAGGAAACCAAAATTTTAACAACGATCGGAATCCTCAAATCTCTGAACGAAAAATTTAAACAAAAACTTCAAAAAAGAGGCGGAGGAACGGCGAGAGAGAGAGAAGAAGGGACAGAGTGTGTTGGGATGATTTGGAATCTGCCTTTAAGGGGAGAATAAGGACTGGAGTGATTGCAAACTTGCGACACAAGGACTTGGGCCGTTTCTTGGAAGATTCCAGAAAATTGTTTACTGCAAGAGTGAAAAACGCACTTCGAAAGGACGGAAATTTGAAGGTGATCGTCTTGAGAAATGATATGAATGTTTATTTCTCTAAAAGAAAAACTGATCCGACTTGTTAGAAATGGTTTTATTACTAAAGGCTATAGAGTAGAAGATTGGCTTGTTCTTTGAACTGATCAGACAAAACTGATCTTCTGTGCGCCCGTGACGAATTTTGATAACACTTGCATGCGTACTTGCGTCTGGTAGGACAGGGGAGAGTGCGATAAACTATTAAATCATAATTTTCGGAATTATTAAAACACTGATAATAAAGTTCTACACATTATAATTCATGAAATATAAGTAATAGAAGTGATATGCAATATAGAAGAAAAATTGTTAGCTAAAAGTATAAAAAAATGAATTCCACAAAAATTGTTTAAACATGTTTAGTTTTGCAATATAAACATATAATTAAGCGATATTGAATTATCTGTTATAGAAAATCATAGAATTATCTGACAAAGTAGGACTGCAAAGAATATGTTGATTAATTTATAAGATGAACTTTATAAGAACAAATCGTGCGAAAAGACATAGTAATAATAATAATAATTCCGGATATTCGGCTATTATCTCCACTATTGGAATAACTACTAGCAGTCTCTTCTTAATTATCTAGGCAAGAGTATGTGGGCCTGGAAAATTTAGACACTGAATTCGAACAGTGTTGGGCAAAGTCTGTATTATGTGTAATTCACTTAGGTTTTTGTCAGAAAACTGATTGGTGAATGTTACCAGGAGAAATTCACGCAAACATAGATCTTTTCAGTCGACATCTGCGATGTTATCCACCGAGCTGGTCGTCTTAGAAGAAATAGTAAAACGCAGAAAGGTCGGACACGCTGAGCCCTCGAAGTGTGAAATATTTAGTGAAACTCCTAACCAATTTATCAATGATCACTCGTGGAAGTACTATTAATATATTGGCAGTATATCTACGTGCAAACATGGCAAACTTTGCCATAAAAGCTATAGAATGACATTTTCTACACTCTCAATTTTCTGCGCTCCTAAATGAGTTTCATAGTTAAAGTGTTTCAAAGTATTTATGTTTTAATCTTCTCAGTTCTGTAGGCGCTTTAATTTACTTTTAAAATATTTCTAACTCTATTCACCGTACATTTTGTTATAATGGTAATATCGATGATAAAAATAATAGTATTAAGAGTATATTTCAAATGGTAATATCAAAAGCACAACTATTAATTGTGCCAATTTTTTGTATACTCACTCGCCGTGTAACCGAACTCGTCTTCCGGCTCAGGATCGGCTTGTATTTCTTCTTTCGTTCGTTTTACGTTGCCTGCACTTTTTCTTGAAATCTGCAAGGAGATAATTAATTATTTAATTATTCATTATAGATTTGACTATATCATTAACAACGAGCAACGTTGGGCTGTGATCTTTTCCATTGTGTTTATTTCTCGACGGTACCGACGAGACTACAGACATTCGCGGATGCCCACTACATACAAAATAGGATTAGAGTAAAACAAATGGTACCGAAATCCCATACAGACAATAAATCATGTTCCGAAATTCACTGCCAGTACTACGAGTATCGTTTTGTCCCTGTTTACCTGTATGCAATAGAATGAGACACAACCATACTCGCAGTGTTGGCAATGAATTTCGGAACGTACCCAATGTCACTTGAGTTACATGTGCTTTCTTTCACGGTGACGTTGTACGAAGATTATGTGAACGCATCCCGAAACTTCAGATGGGTAAGAATATATGGTACGTCTGAGAATCGTCGTACTCTTACTATCAGACTCTATGAGCTCAAACCTATTTTCATGTATAAAATGATGTATTGTATAAGCAATACTCTTATTTAGATACATACTTGTATGCATAAGGATTGGTTCAAGCTCATAGAATCTGATACTATAAGGACGAGGATTCCTTCACTTGTGTCTTGCCCATCTGAAATTTCGGAGTGCGTGCGCCTAACCTTAGCGCAGTATTAGAGCGCAGAGCACGTGTAACTCAAGTAAAATTATTTGCATGGACCTTCGGTAACATTTGTTTTACTCCAATCTTATTTTCATTTCTAATGCTTTGCTGCATCCAGTATATAGTGGGCATCCGCGGATGAATTCAGCCTCATTGGTACCGTCGATAAATAAAACTAAAGAAGAATAATTGTTGCCCATTGTTGCCAATCCTTAATTGTTTAATGATTGTTAAACGGCTCTAATGCTTGTTCTAAATCGTAGTATAGCTGGGCTTCTAGAAGCTTCGATGGTTCGTGTCCGTGCTAAGTCGCTGAGGATCGCTCCCAGAGCCGACGGTACTCTCGCGCGACGTTTTGATGGAGCCCCTTGTCCCCCACCCCGGGGAGCCTTCTAGAGGCTTCGTTGAACCCCCTTTCTCCCTCCCGATCCGTGTAGTCTTCAGCCGTTTTGACCTTAAATGTTATCTCGCAGAATTGCGCATCGAGGATGCAGAAGCAGGATCGATTCCAGGAAATTTGTCGGCTCTCGTCAGCCATTCGATTCCAGGAAGCCTCCGTGCAGGTTTCGAACAGCAGTCCCCCGCCCTGAAGCTTTCGATGACTCCCCCGACTCCCATGCAGACTTCAGGAGGCAGCCGGACACTGTTTGGACCTTGTTATTCATGGTATCGAATTACTCGCAGAAGATAAGCGACCCTTTGTGCACTTCGGAAACTTTTTGATGTAGCGTTCGAGCTCAAAGTGTGCAAATCGGGTAGATGTCTTATCGCTCGAACCGATGCAAAACAATTCCAGGAAAACCTTGGAAGCCTCGGGCAGATTCGTGTAAGTCGAAATGGTTCTCGCAGGCGCGGTGGTGGGATCAAAGTCATTCTAGAAACATCTATGTATTGGTTGTTCAAATGCGCAATACTGAACGTTATCTCGCAGAATCGTGCGTCGAGAATGCAGTCCCTCATCCTCCGAGGTGTCAAATTACTCGTAGGAGATACATAAGCGCGCGACACAACTTCGTAGGAAAAAGGCTAAGGCTAATCCGAATGTTCTAGAATGTAAATCGCTCCGCTTGGAAGATGCATCGACCTTGACATTGATTCCAAGAATCTCTGTCGGCGATTCGATTCCTAGAAATTTCCGAAACCTCCCATCCCCATTTCAGCCCTTAAGAGTTTCCTATAAAAGGAGGAGCTGAACTTGCCTTCGTTAGTTTGCTGTGACAATTCGACTGATGTTAAATAAGAGGAAACAACGCGAGCTCAGAGTTCGAATACAGTTACTATTAACCCTTTTAGTGCCAGACGACGATATATCGTTGCGTATGCGATGGCACCTTATTCTTCGCATCGCGAGAAAGCTCTATCACAAAATAAATGTTGAAATACAATTAGCATTACATTAGTCTCTCTTCCTTCCGTAATACGTTGTTTTTTGAATCATGTAATTATCTTTTTTAGTTTGATTTTTATGACCTTTTTCCTAACTCGTTGTAAAATTCGTCAAATTCGTCTGTTTATTCTCGCATAGGCACCGGTTTTTCGCCCGGCACTAAAAGGGTTAAGGAACATCGCGGAAGTGAAACATTTGATCGAAGCTAAAAGAAATTATAACAGCGTTCTACGAAATCTAAAAAAACTTCATCTACAATAAAAAATGGATTTCTCAACAATTAACAAAGTCGGTCGTTTAGATGACTATCTTCCGACAAAGAAATTGGCTGAGTTGGAACCCCAGAAAGATTACAAAGTCATCAGAATAAGAAAAGTTCAAACCAAATATGGAACGAGACTAGAAGACAGCTTTTCGATGTTTCTACCTGCAAGGATGGCTAAAGCTTTTAATGACGACGAGGATCTATTGAAGAAGATCATGCAAGCCTGTGAGGAGAATCGAGTCCTCATGCGCTATCTCGGCGGACGGTACGACCAGATCGAGTTCCAATGTCTATAAACTTTGTACTAGTGCTTTAACTACTATGTATACGTGTTAAATAAATATATATCTTATTATATCTTATGTCTTTATTCATAATACAACAATATACATTCCGATAACCAGTTCCTTAACAATGTCACATTTTCATTTGAGCAATTAAAATGTGGAGCATGATGATTTGTACATCGAGTAAGCGAGTTTTTGCGCAATTTTTGCAACGAAGGGAATCCCAGATCTCCCAGATCCACGATGTACTCGGATCGTCCAATGAAACCTCCCAACCAAATTTTCTTCTCCAATCCTTTTACATAGATCTTAGATGCATTTTGTAAGATGACTCGAAGAATGTTTCTAGCTTGATTGTAAGCAACGTCTTCAGCGCTCCAGGATATACCATGAAAATTGTGCTCCACCCACAAATTTATACTTTTGTATGTAGCCGGTAGATGCTTCCATGGACGAGGTGGTTGAAAGAGAAAAGTTGCAGGCTCGGAAAAATTGCTACCGACTCCAATCACGGATAGCTCCTTCAGGCCTCGAACTCGTTCGAGGGTGTCTTCAAACCTTGTACGTCCACGATGAATTCCATTTTTTCGATGAACTGCGCAGGGAGAGACGATTGCAGCCTCTTTATACACATTTTTTCACCCCACCACTGATCGTGTTGTATTCGATGCAGGATCGTGCAGGATCAGGCAGAATGCCGATGTATCATCAGGGAAATTGTCTTGCGCCTCAAATTCCAGACGAATATCGACAGATCCAAGTTAGTAGTTACATACCACTTCTGGCCTTCACAACAAACCCTCACCACTATCCCCCATAAGTCATGGAGCGCGCAGCGCTCTGGCTCGCCACGCCGTGCTATGACGTCACCCGCCTCGTCGATGTGCCCGGCTCTCCCCACCTCTCAGCCATGAGGCGATGCCCCACCATGCGGACCTTGTCCTAAGGCCCGAAACGCAGTAGCAGCGGGGTTGCATGCCCCCCAGGGGCCTATCACGGCCGGTAATTATGCATTGACCGCCGGTCGGTAACTTTTTAATTGTCCTAAGGAGATAAGTGTACCCGTGGTAAAATAGAACACCTTATTTTGCAAGACACATTATGTATATTATAAAGCTGTAGCGCATGATACATTTTCGATACCTTTAGCTATCGATGGGTGGATATTCAACCCCCTAATATTTTACTCGGGATGAACCCTCTATATACAGGGTGAATCACGAATCGTGATCAGTAGAGATTACTTTGTTATTAGCAGTCCGATCGAAAATGTTTTTATCAGCTTTTGCATGGTTTCAAGAGAGCTTTAACGTGATAGTGAAAAATTACTGGTCAACTCTTTTTTTCAATGTTTTTTTCAAGGTTACCTTGAATTTTTTGCAACAGAACATATAATTTTTTTACGCCTGCCTGTTAGAGGATTTCAAAACGAATTCGGCACATGTGAGGACATGACATTTTTTCCATCTGGTTCGAAAGAAAATTAAAAAATTTTGTATCACAAGGAGAATCACAGCTACGCCGTTATACGCGTGTTTCTCCGGAAGTAGTTAAGTGTGCCCTTTTTCTTAGGAAATAAATTAGGAAAATTAGTATAAGAATAGTGATACAAAAAATTGTCCCTATTGAATAGGAGATAGGTGATGATATGATATCTACGAAGGTATCGATATTATCCCCTTTTAGGTTATTTTCTATTTCTGACATTTTCTGGCTTAGTGCACTTAGTTCGCTAGGGTCCTTTATGAGATTTCTTAGCTTAGGTTGTATATTATTGTTATTAGGTACAATATTTGGTACATAGTTATCAGTAATAAGTGTTAGGTTTAGAGGAGGTAAATAGTTTAAAGTTACGTTTAACTTATATTTTCCTTCGGTTTCTAGAGTGAAACCTTCGGCTGTTAGTTTACATTTTCCTTTTATTTCAATTATACCTGAGCCTTGCATAACTACCCTTTTTGGATTTTCATTATTACATGATACCATCATTTGTTCTGGTTTGTCCGCTACATATAGCCAAGAATTGGGGTTCTCCATTTCGATTAAGAGTGTGTTTTCAATTTTGATTTGCCTTGTTTCGCAGGATAGAGGGTACGACGATGGATTTGTAAAAAGTTGGGTTTCGCAGGAACCGTATGGTCTAATTTTGAATACTGGGTGCCTTGCTTCACACAAGTATTGATCCTTAATTTTCTTACAGTTGTCCAATTCGGTTCGCGTCATCCTGATGAACGTTTGCATGTCGTGTCCCACTATTGCGTAGTTTTCTTCCGCCTTTATGTAAGCGTACGTGCCATTTCTCATGTGGACAGGCAGAGAGTGTATTCTGTTTACGTGGTACTCTTGGGATGATGTCAGCGGTATCTTGATTATTGTAACGATGGATTTACCTTCACTATAGGCCACTATTTCTGAAATTTCCTTGAGGTATCTAGCGTTTTCGGGTGTCAAGGCTATTGGGTAGTTTAACCCTTGAGGTAAGTGTTCTAGAGATTGTTTCAGTAGTTTAATTATTTTTGGATATGATACTATTCCTGGATATTAGATTCCCTTTTGGATTTCTACCAGATATTCTACAAAATCCTGAACACATCCATGGAACATTTCGATGTATAGCGAGAGGATAATAAAATGTTCATCGAGTTCTTCTCGGATAGATTCCAGTCTGAATCTTTCGTCCATTTGTTGTTTAATATGAGATGTGAGGTTAAACAGCATCATCTCGTTGTGTTCAGCGTTAGCTGCAGTTTCGTTTATCATCCGCAAATTTGCTTTGGTGATCTGCACCTGATTTTTTAAAGCGGTTTTTAATGCGCTTCCTTCTTTATTAAGAGCCGTTATCTGCTCATTTATCAGTTTGGCATCTTCGGCATCCATTGTACCAAGGATGTACATTGTCATTGTACCATCATTGTACAAGGATTTGGCTAAAGATCCTAGTCCGTCAATTAGTCCTCTTTTCCTTTTTGATGGTGGATCGAGTGTGGTTTCCTTAACGTATTCTAATTTGGCTTCTATTTCCTGAAGACGAGCCTTAGAAGAAGTGCTGAAAGCCTTGCATATTGTTTGCAATTCTAGAGTGGTTGTTCCACACATTTTTTTTCTTTTCGATAAGTAATGCTTGATGGTGGCCTCTCTTTCAAATATGGGGCTTAGGTCAGTGTGAATGACCAACTTCCAAGTATCCTTATAGTTCACAAGGTTTCCCATTCTTTCGAAGTATATCCCTGGAGTAGTATCGAATTCTCTTATCGTCAGTTGCTGAGCTGGTGCGTTTTGGATTTGGGTCGTCCCGAACCATAGTGTGGTGAACCTGCAACATGTGCAGTTTGGCATTGTACGAAAGGTAAGTAGAAAATTGCCATTGAGCTTTTTGTGACGTATAAGTTTTGTAGGTATATAAAGCATGAATTAGCTGTGGCTGTGCATTAGACAGATTGAACATGTGTCCAAGTAATTCTTCAATTTCAAGGGTGGCGGAAAAGGCTCCTTTCCCTACAGGGATAAGGGTCCTTTCTGAGGCGGAGAGGACCGCCGACCTTTTACGGAGGACAGAAGTTGTTCTCCGGAAAAGGATTGAGAGGGCGCTAACTATTTCGTTAGCCGGAGTGAGTATTTGAACTTACATTTTTTTTTTTTAATTTGCTTGTCCTTTGCATTTATTCATTGTCTGTTTTCCCCTTTTTTTGTCTAGCTCGATTTCATCAATATTCGCGAAATGCGAATGAGAAGGCGAGTCCGGGCGGATCTCCGTTCCCAGGTGGACTGGCACTGGGGAGAGGGGAGTGTAACGGAGCCAGACCTTTTCTGCCTCCGAAAGCTATTCGAAGAGGAGGACTACGAACCTGAGAGTTGGTTCTAGTCTCAAAATATGTTATAAATACTTTTTTTGTCTAAATAAATTATATTGTTTTAAATTTATCCATGTATACCTGTTTGTACGTTATGCCGCCGTCGAACCACTCTAGACCATGTTGATAGCGTGTGATGGTGTTGTTTTCGCTTCTGATCGCCGATGGTAATTCATTGAAATCACAGGGCGATGAAACAATCCAGTGGCCTATGTATCTTCTTTCCACAGCCACAACGCCGATCTTCTTCGGAGCCAGACGCCCCTCGGAGTCTTTGAAGTACTCGATCTGGATCCCGAAATTCATCGTTGCGATGCTAACTCGAAGGCGTTCAACGAGAAACTGACGGCAATGCTGACGATAACAGGCGATACCGAGTGCACAAAAAGACGATGACGTATACCCCAAATTGCTGACCAGTGTATTTTCTTCGATTGTTTATCCGCCGTAATCTACGACGATCTGACGCCAGGCGTTGATCTCCAGAACGTTATCGTACTCTGCGTATACGATACAGTTCACGGTGGTGGCAAGCGGTTCGTCGAAGCGTATCTCAATTCGTACACTACCGTGCTTGATCAGGTTCCAGTGGGTGTTGCTATTTGCCGAGAGATCGGGTGTGAGATCGAAAACGAACAGGCAGTAGCCGTCTGCGTAAGCGTTCCTAGATATCGAATTACCCTCGTTGAGGAAGTGTATACCCGTACCACTGAAGAGGGTATGATACGCGTCCACGTAAAGACCGGATTTGCCGAAATCGGTCCGCAGTGCTTTTCAGGATACTTGAACACCGTCGACGTACAGCGATCAGAAATTAATACGATAGTTTTTAAAATTGAACGGGTTGAGTTGATAGTTGCCGTTGAAGGCCTTGTTATCGACGAAGCCTATTATAATCCGCTTAGGTAATTGACCGAGAATTACATTGTCCATCGTGCCACCGTGCAAACCGGCGTGCATTGTCAGCGCCTTGACCTCTACACGTATAAGCGGATACTTTGCCGTTGTCTTAGACAGCATTTTAGAATGAGCAATTAGAATACCGGGGCTTATTTTGGCGCGTCTAACGAGGAGCGTGGCCTCCGTTATATGTAAAGAACACTCGCTGTCGGGGTCCATGAGGGAGAAACCGTCTGTCGTACGTACGAGCCGTAAACGGAGCTCAACACCATTTAATAAAAAGTTTTCTTGGTTAAACACATCGCAGTGTAAATGACCGATCAGATCGACCGTCTTGTCTTTACCGACGAATGCCTGCCTATTCACGAGACCCATATTCTTGCCAGCTGTATCGTCCATATGACCGGGCGTGTCATCTTACCAGAGCACGCTCGAGAGATGTGACCCCTTAGCGGCTGGCCCATAATTTAATAGCGTCTCTATATAGGCCGTGTAAGCGCACGCGTTATTAGGTGGCGATACGAGTTTCTGATTAAGAAGCACGTCCACCTGATTGAAGAGCGAGTGTAGCAGATTGTTAACAGGGGCTGCTTTGCTCAGAGCGTCAGGAGCTAACGCATCCTTGGATCGCAGCTGTACGCGTAAACTCAGCATGGTGTAGGCTAGATCGAGGTATTCGTCGCCGTTACCCGGCACGACAAACTCAATGGGCGAGTCATCGGTCAGCGATGAGATGGGCTTATAGTGTACCCACTGGGCGCTCTTTATAGTGGCCTGTGTCGGTGGTAGTGTAAAGAGCGCGAGTTCCGATTTCATACACTCGCACGAGTGCGCGTGTAGGAAGGCCATGATAAAGATAGCGCTCAAGAAAAGATATCCAGCAAGCTCCGCTTGTTTTTTATGTTACTACCGCTCCTACCACTATTTTTTGGCTTCTTGGTTTTTGCCTTTATTTTTTTACTACCTTTTTTCAACGCAGAGCAGACTTCTTTCCCGTACGACTCTTACGCTTGTTAGCAGCTCTTGAGGCGTTGCTCCTTTCAGCGGCACCGATGATAGAGTGGGCACCGCGTGATCGTTTTACAGCTTTATAGCCCGATTGAAAACGAGAGCACTTTTATGGCGGCGTACGCGTATTTGTTCTCCGTTTGCAGGGGAACCACACGAAGCAAGGGTGTTTGGACGTCTCCGGTGATATACGGCTCGCAGACATCGGTGTAAACAAAAAGTATCTTAGGTAGGGCGTTGATCAGGCTAATCGGTTGATCGGCCATCAAAACGGGCTTTGCTTTCGATGCCACGACCGATTCGGGAAAACCTAGGATGCGTGCCAGAGATCGGCAGAGTCTCAGTTCGTCCGGGTCGTCTAGATCGTTATCGGTAGAGACGAACGATACGCTCGCGTAACCACCTCTACAGAGCTCTAATTTCAGACGGCCCTTCATAGCCCTGGGTTTGCTTTCGATACCACGACCGACTCGGTAAAATCCAGGATACGTGCCAGAGAGCGGCAGAGTCTCAGTTCGTGCGGGTCGTCTAGATCGTTATCGGTAGAGACGAACGATACGCTCGCGTAACCGCCTCTACAGAGCTCTAATTTCAGACGGCCCTTCATAGCCCTGGTAGCGTTTATTTCGTCAACGAGTGTCT
>NW_014332765.1:73123-79669 GCF_000341935.2 Cephus cinctus
CATCAAAAGACCCACTATCGGTTCTTTGTGGTTCTTCCGCGGTTTGATGCGGGTGGTGACCACGCTCACGTGATCCCAGTCATTTAGCGCTGCGGGCACGTGAAGAAAGGTCATAGGGATCTGTATTTCGACCATACGAGAAACTAGTTCTTTGCGAGGTCCTTGCAAACTCGAACCAGCTCCTCCTCGCAAAAAATACCGTCAATCTCCTCGCCGGCGAGATCTTCTAAGATGTAGACTTGTGGTTCCCTCGTTGTACCTAGGCATACGATTTTAAAAATCTCTCCAGTGTAGCCCCCCTCGTAACCTTTCGCAAAAGGGTTCCTAACGTTACTGATGTGTACCAGGTCACCGACACCGTATTTAGGAATACGCGTCCTCGCTGATGCGTACCTCGTAGATAGGTTCATACGAGCCTTAGCGGCATTATACATGGTTACGTCGACTGGACGCATTCTTATCGCAGAGCTTCGTTTTATCACACGATCGACGAGAAACTGGTCCTTTGCGAGGTCCTTACGGACTCGAACGAGCTCCTCCTCGTAAAAAATACCGTCAATCTCCTCGCCGGCAAGATCTTCTAAGATGTAGACGGGTGGTTCCCTCGTTGTACCTAGGCGTACGATTTTAAAAATCTCTCGAGTCCAGCCGCCTCGTAACCTTTTGCAAAAGGGTTCCTAGCGCTATTGATGCGTACCAGGTCGCCGACACCGTATTTAGGGATACGCGGGCTCGCCGTCGCGTATCACACGGACAGGTTCATACGTGCCGTAGCGGCATTATACATGGTTACGACGACTGGACGCATTCTTATCGCAGAGTGGCGTGTCCTGTTGTACGATTCCACGAGGCTCTGAAGAATATCTATGTACCGCCGCGTGTTTCTATGTGTAAAGTCACGCCACATACACTCCTTCAGAGTACGATTGTAGCGTTTGACGACAGCTGGCTTTACGTCGGGGCTGCGCACGACACGGAATCCTATGCCGAACTCCTCGAGCAAATGTTGCAGTACGCCCTTGGTAAACTCTTTACCTTTGTCTGTCTGTAGGTAAACGGGTATCCTATTCTTACTATGTGCCAAAACCCTCCGGAATGCCGCTGCTACCGTTGCACCGGACTTATCGCGTAAAGGCTCGGCCCAAGCGTATTTGCTGAGTACATCAATTATTACAAGGATATACGTGTGACCATCGTTGTACTCCTTCAAGGAATACCGCTGCTACCGTTGCACCGGACTTATCGCGTAAAGGCTCGGCCCAAGCGTATTTGCTGAGTACATCAATTATTACAAGGATATACGTGTGACCATCGTTGTACTCCTTCAAGGAGTGAAGATCCATAAGATTGGCCTCCCAAACATCGTCGATATTGCTGACGGCGTAAGAGCGACGCTGAAACGTGCGACGTACGGGCTTATGCAGTGTATACGCGTCTTGGGCCTCTAACCAGTGTACGACGGAATTTCGCTTTACCCTACCCTTAATCGCTCGCTCGAGGTTACCAATACCGGCGTACGAAGACGGCCCTGCTGGTGTGTAATAAAGACGCCCCAGAAGGCTGTCATCACTCGATTTCTTCTTCTTCTTCTGGTTCACGGCAGCCGTAACCATTCTAATCTTTTCTTTTTCTCGGTATCGTTGGCTGTACTAGCCGACACGGATCATGTATATTTTTTCCCCACGACCTCTTCTTCCCCGAAGTCTCTAAACACTTCCTGAAACGCCTCGCCAAATTCCTCCTCTGTAGACGAGCTCTGGTCATGTCGATAGGGCGCGGTACGATTGTTACACGGCGCGGTGCCTGATTACTGAGAGGCGTCGTGTTGCTCCCCTCCTTCCATAGCCGCTGATTGCCAATAAATTCGCGCGGTATACTAGCAGTACGGAGGAGCCGCGCAAACTGCTGACTCCCCGCCGGTCTCGCCGTTTTTCTCTCACGCATAGCGTCATTGATTAAATCAACGATGTTGGCGTCCTGCACGACGGCTCCACCGATACGCGTAACACCCTGTTTACTCCACGAAATGTGTGGCACGCCAGCGTCATGCAACCTGCCTAGTCCTAGAGCCACGCCTTAGTCCTGTACTTTTGGGGTACACTGGCGATGATGTCATCGTCAGCATCGGCGGTCGAGCTCCTGGCGTTATCCTCCGCAGAATTGTTATTTTTTTTCTTGTTATCGCCATCGGCGCGCCTATCCTCGTCGACGTTATTTCGCAGGTCCTCGATAAAGTGTAGATAGCGTTGCAGCACTTGATTGTACATCTTCCACTTTTCGCGCTCGTCAATGAAATTCGGCGAGTGTAGGATCTCCTTCATCGATGCGTCTAATCTGCTTAAGGGGGTCCCAGGGGTTTGCACGGTGTTAACGGTGTGCCCTCCTGACTATGATGGTGCGCATGAGGCACTGCACGGTGGTACTGTTGGTGCACGGTATTCACGCTCTCATGAGGGATGAGAACCATCTTTTTCGCATGTTCCATCTCGCTCTCTCTTTCTCCCTCTGCGTGGCGTATATCCTATCCACCTCCCCCTATGAGTTTTGATATGACGGTGCCCAGTATGGGTGCCAGCAGAAGAGGTAGAAAACCGCCGCTCTAAACGATAAGGCGTTTTCTAGTTTTGACTGCTGAACCCGGTCTGGATAAACGCCTCACCAGCGGTGCGTGTTTTCGTAAGCGACGTTTCTGAGTCGGCTTGAGAGGTACGTTGCCGCGCAGAATATTGAGAGCGCATTCGCATATACAGTTGACGAGCCGTGAGTCGGCCACTCGTAACAAAGCGCTGCGTTGTTTGCTATCCAGGTGGCAAACAGCCTTTAACACTGTGGCGTGCTTCCGCCCTATAGAGCAGCGTGCGCTGGATACCATTACAACCGAATGACTGGTACGTCTCGATCGGTGTACCCACCCTTTATACCCTTTCGCGGTACGTAAACGTAGTACAACGGGTCCGAAGGAAACACGCACGTGCGAAAGTGGCAGTTATCGGGCGTCGATTGCTTCAAATCGAGTAGTAAATAGCCGTGCGGTTCAGCGGTTGCATCACGGTAGACTTCCTGTATGAAGCGCGGATTTTCAGGAAACACCTGTCTCGTCAGATGCTGTATCTGCGCTCTGTCGCGCGGATTTTTAAATACAACGATGTAGTTGGCGTTCAACGAGATATCACGCTGCCCGGGCCCCTGATGAAAGAGATTCTGCGTAATGAAGATAACGCTGATGTTCTTATGATGGCTGCCTTTGGTAAAAAGGTCGACCACCGTGTTATTGGACGATTCCCTCATGAGATCGTCGATGATGACGAGTTTCGGGCGTGGATCGTTGCCGTAATCGGTGTTTTGCGGCAGTCCCTCGTGTCGTCGATGATGACGAGTTTCGGACGTTGTAACGTATATTATTTCTAACTGTCAAGACTGGTGAAGTACCAGTTCCCTTGAATGACGATTTTGGCCACTTAGCTCTTAGAGTGAACCAGGGTTCGGAACGGTAAAGGGATAGTTGTGTTACAGCAGTAATAAAATGTTCTTTTCAGGTAAACTTCTCTTCGTTTATTATACTTTGCGTCTCTATACGGTATCATCGATCGGTTCTATTACAATCGGTGTAATACAAAATGTCGAAGGAATTGACTTGAGGAAGCCAACACTTCCTGCTACGGATGATGCGAGAGCGATCACTCTCTGCTAATTTTTGTCCAGGGTAGCTAAACGCTGCGCTACTGAACTCGGTACACGAGCTAAGTAGCTGAATGCTAATATGTCCAGGGTAGCTAAACGCTGCGCTACTGGACTAAAACGAAAGTAGAACCACAGAGTCCTCATCGAACGGTGTGATCCACAAAAAATGGTTCTTTCTTGGTTGTGTGAAGCTGGATATTACAGATGCAGGATTCCGGATACAAAATTATATGTTGATGACGACGAAGACGAAGAAGACGAAGAAGACGAAGAAGACGAAGAAGACGAAGAAGGACGGATTAATTATTTATCCGGTCCTACGTTTTTACATGCGAGTTGCCTTGGCCACCTAGTGGCGCAGCAGCGAATTAGTGCTCGCTCAGATACCCCGTGTCTGGTTGGGACTCTTGTCACAACGTAGATCGTTGCCGTAATCGGTGTTTTGCGACTAATCCGCACAATCGACGGATTAATTATTTATCCGGTCCTACGTTTTTACATGCGAGTTGCCTTGGCCACCTAGTGGCGCAGCAGCGAATTAGTGCTCGCTCAGATACCCCGTGTCTGGTTGGGACTCTTGTCACAACGTAGATCGTTGCCGTAATCGGTGTTTTGCGGCAGTCCCTCGTGAAACTCTATAGCGCTCCCGTCCGTAATCGGTGTTTTGCGGCAGTCCCTGGTGAAACTCTATAGCGCTCCCGTACTCCCTGTACCCCTCCTGCCACTCTGCATAGTAAAAGAGAACGCGCGCGAAGCGCAAGTCACACATATCCTCGATGAACCGTAGGAATTTCTTTACGAAAATCGTCTTCCCGCACCCCGTTGGCCCGCAGACCATCGACGTCCACGGGTGCTTCCACCGCGTGTCCATTATGCCAAATGAGGTTATTTGGCGGCGCTCTTTACGAATATACTGTTAAAGAGTCTGCTGGATTTTACACACTCCCCCTTCCACCGCGGGGCCTGGCCGCTGTGGGCGCGCGACACGCGTGAGGTTCGTAACGTCGCGCGCGCTTGCTAGCTCTTATCGGTGACGTTGCTAGCCCATCGTCCGGGTGAGCTCATCGTGCACCTGTGAGCTAATAATCGGCATGTATGTGTATCTGCCGCATAGCTAGCCATAGTGCAGGGCTAGCATATCCGACGCGTCGTTGAAAAAATAAATAACATGGCCGGGCTGGTGGAGCCTTCGGGAATAGATCGATAAAGAGATTTTTGTTTTTCAAATAAATATGTTTTATTATTATTATTAGTATTATTATTGTACAGGGGGGCATATATACATTTATACAAGTTCCGGGCTGGTGGAGCCTTCGGGAATAGATCGATAAAGAGATTTTTGTTTTTTTCAAATAAATATATTTTTTTATTATTATTATTATTGTACAGGGGGGCATATATACATTTATACAAGTTCTGTTTGTACTATTAATTACATAAACCCGTATGGCAGAGATCCGAAACGACCGTCGCGTCGCCGTTTTTGAAGCTCTGTCGGTTGACACGTTTTTGATTCGTTCTCGGTCCTACGTGTTTACATGCGAGTTGCCTTGGCCACCTAGTGGCGCGGCAGCGAACTAGTGCTCGCTCAGATACCCCGTGTCTGGTTAGGGACTCTTGTCACAACGTAGATCGTTGCCGTAATCGGTGTTTTGCGGCAGTCCCTCGTGAAACTCTATAGCGCTCCCGTACTCCCTGTACCCCTCCTGCCACTCTGCATAGTAAAAGAGAACGCGCGCGAAGCGGACGTCACTCATATTCTCGATGAACCGTAGGAATTTCTTTACGAAAAACGTCTTCCCGCACCCCGTTGGCCCACAGATCATCGACGTCCACGGATGCTTCCACCGCGTGTCCATTATGCCAAATGAGGTTATTTGGCGGCGCTCTTTACGAATATACTGTTAAAGAGTCTGCTGGATTTTACACACTCCCCCTTCCAGGGTGGTTTCCGAAGCATCTAGCGCATTTGTTGGAGCACTTATGCTCTGCCTCGTGCGTGTAACATTTGTTGCATGGTATGCAAAAACCACGACTACTGGCCGCACCCCGCATATTTAAAATAGGCTGATAATGCTGCGAGTTATTATAATGCTTTTCCTGAACCGTACGCGCTATCGACTATCTGCGATCCGTCGTACAGTGGTTTCTCACCACTGCCTATACTGTCGAACTCGTAAACAACAATGGCTATACCATCCGGAGCAAAGTACCTTTGAAATTTATCAATTTCCCGAATACCGCAACCATCAGACGGTATGTCTACACAAGCGTTTGTCACAAGCTCGAGAGCTACTTGTTTTTGAAATCTGTCCCAGAGTGTATTTCCCCGCGTTCAGCGTATACCATCGCCACAGCGAGCGATCTAGGTAGACAGAGATTATCGGTGTTTATTATGGCAAGTATAGAGTGTTTTTTTACAAACTCGTGCGCTAATTGCACGCGCCCTGTACCCCGCGGTACTTCCACTATACACGACTCTATGACAAAAGATCTGTCTATTTGGAATGTCTGGGCGCTCTGCGCGACGGATGATATTACACCCCACACGTCGTTTTCAAGGAAGTCTACACGAGCTAGTAAGGTACGCGTGTATATCTTTCGACTATACACGACTCAATGACAAAAGATCTGTCTATTTGGAACGCCTGGGCGCTCTGCGCGACGGATGATATTACACCCCACACGTCGTTTTCAAGAAAGTCTACACGAGCTAGTAAGGTACGCGTGTATATCCCGGACTGCGCCCTGCAGCTAAGATACCGTATTCGTATCAGGATCTTGGGGTGGCTGCCGGATAGCCATTGTTATCTCGCGTCCGTCTAATCGAAACCGATTTATGCGACGTGTCGTTTCGGCTTGTAC
>NW_014332765.1:79846-88004 GCF_000341935.2 Cephus cinctus
GGTAACACGTCGTTATCGCTGACTCCCTCGTTGTCGGTGTCTTCGTCGGCACAACTCTACGACCGAAGAAGGGGTCCCCCGCCAGTCTGATACTGTGTGTCCACATCCACCGCATCTAGCGTTTGGAAAAAGAGGTTTTTATTATTGTTTTTATTATTAAACAAAAAAAGAAAGAGTATTCGGCTTATACTGACTTCTCATTCCTCACGAGGATTAAACATCGACCCGATGTATTAGAATACAGCGTCTAACAGGTTTTCATCATCATCCCCTACATTTTTAAAGTTAGCAATTTCGACAAAGAAGACTTTAAATGTTAAAGAATATCTCTTTCTACGTTACCTTCCTCGAGGGTAGGCGCGGCGTTCGGGACCCCAGCGCGCTCCGCTAATGCATCGGCCCCTTCGTCGGCATCCGCTACCTTGTACACGCCGTTCCTAAGAACCCACAGCACCGGTTCTTCCGCGTCGTCGTGCTCCTGCGAGGCCGTGCGTTACCCGGTGCAATGTGGTCATTGTAGCCAGCAGCCTCCAACGGGTCTACAACTTTTTTTTACTTTTTATTTTCACACAGATTTAGTTTTCAACGGTGTCTGTAAATTTATAATTATTACATTGATAGTGCTCGTTAGAAGTGCTGGACATGGTGGAGCGGTCATCATCATCACCATTGCTATAGGCACTGTGATCGCTACCGGCCGATGCCACTGACATGTTTTCATCTGTAAAAAAAATTATGAAGAAGATCGCATTGTTTTTTTTCCTTTAAACCAATGGAAAAATGTAAACCTTAGCACTGAGCTGCAGTGGGGGTATGAACCGATAAGGCTTACATTATTTTCAACTGGATGAAGAGCTGCGGTAACGAACCAGAGAAAGCAATACGGGTCACTATTTCTAATGTTCACAACTACTTTTTTATTTTGCACATCCTTTGGTAGTTTGATGAAGATAGACAGGCCACCGTGTATTGGAATATATTTGTTGATGTTCACCATCAAGTTTATAATTTCAAGCAATTACCAGCCTGATTCCCTCTCTTGAAAGTCTTCAATTTTAGTCAGTATTTTTTTCTGCACATTTGTGTTGAACCAGTCGCTGATATCGGTGGATGGTAAAATAAATTTATTCTTAGTATTAAAGAACTTTATTTCTTCGACAATCTCAGCAACTTTCATAGTCTTGAACTTACAGGACAAAACGACGTATACTTTCAAATTTCCCTCCTTTCGAAGTGCGTTTTTCACTCTAGCAATGAAAATCTTCTGGCATCATGCAGGAAACGCTTCAAGTCCTTGTGTTGCAAATTTGCAATCACTCCAGTCCTTATTCTCCCACTAAAGGCGGATTCCAAGTCATCCCAACGTACTCTATCACTTCTTCTCTCTCTCACCGTTCCTTCACCTTTTTTTTTAAGTTGTTATTTAAATTTTTCGTTCAGCGATTTAAGTATTCCAATGGTTGTCAAGATTTTGGTTTTCTCCCCAGTCGTAAGTGCAACGTTCCTCAGAATTTTGTTTAGAAGTCGAATATTTTGAGTAACAAATTTTGTCCATTTCTCAATTTCTGCAATCGATAATTCCTTCTTCAGAAGTTTATATGCTCCTCAAATAATCTCTATCAACTTTTTACACTTTGCAGAATCCATTTTGTTGACATCAAAAATTCACTTAAGCTCTTGAATAACAATGATCGCTGCGCATCATCGAAGGGCCTCTTACACGAAGCTTTCAACGTTTTCCTGGAATTGTTTTGCATCAGTTCGAGCGATAAGACACCTACACGAATTGCGCACTTTGAGCTCGAACTCCGCATCAAAAACTTTTCGACGCGCATTCGGAAGTGCACAAAGGGTCGCTTATCTTCTGCGAGTAATTCGATACTCTGAATAACAAGGTCAAAACAGTGTCCGGCTGCCGCCTGAAGTCTGCATGGGGGTCGGAGGAGTCATCGAAAGCTTCGGGGCGGGGAGCTGCAATTTGAAACCTGCACGGTGACTTTCTGGAATCGAATACCTGACGAGAGCCGACAAATTTCCTGGAATCGATGTTGCTGCTGCATCCTCGATGCACAATTCTGTGAGATAACGTTCAAGGTCAAATCGGTTGAAGGCTGCCGTCTGAAATTTACACGGGTCGGGAAGGGAGGAAGGGCGTTCCACAAAGCTTCTTGAAACCTCTACGGGGTGGGGGGCAAGGGGTTACATCAAAACATTGCGCGAGAGGACCGTCGGCTCTGGGAACGATCCTCCGCGACTTAGCACGGACACGAACCATCGAAGCTTCTAGAAGGTTCTAGAAGGTTCTCGATCGTATGTAATTCCTATAATCAAGCGCAAAAGTCCCGGAATGTGACACAAAACTCCCGGAATCGAGCGAAAATTCTTAGAATCGAGGGGTCTTGATGACGTCACGTCCGGAAATTGTGGGCGCACACGTTGCCAACTTAGCACGGACACCCACCTTTGAAGGTTCTCGAGTGTCGGTATATGTCGGTGCAGGAATCTGTATCCAGAACCGGTCCAGCTATAATACTCTAAATCATCCTGTATATTGAATCTTAGATGTCGGTATTCATAATAAGCACTTAGGACAAAGTATAGTTTTAAGATTGAAGATATATATTATAACGAGTTGCCTGGATCTCCTCATTGTAATTATTTCACTTGGGTCGCCAGGGAACACTGAAGGTTCGGAATTTTCGAAAAATTAGGAGTTCTGATCGGGAATCCACCCCGATACCTACGAATTACCAAGTCAAGGCACTTACTATTATTATGCCACAGAACCCACTGTCCATCCTAATAAGCCCTGAAGCTCCTTTTAGGACTCGTTTTGGGGCTCAGAACAAATTTGACAATCTTACGCAACATGTATATTTTATACAGGGTGGACTAATAACTTTGTCCACCTGGAATATTTCTGTTATTTGTAATAATTAAAAAAAAATTTTCATAGATAATTCGTACGGCACCGAGGGGGACATAATGTGATATTGTTTTTGCGAGTGTGGGGGCGTAAATGAGTTTTCAAGGTCATTTTCACTTTTTTAAATGGGATGCTACATTTTCTTCGTCGCTATGTGATAACCAGTGTCGAGGAAATTTCAGCAAGCTACTATCAATGTCATTTAAGTTCAAATGTGGTAGTAAAATAAACTTAAATTACATCAGTTGTTCAAAGTGTCGACTATTTGCGTCAATGCAAAGCTGCAATCTTTGTATCGCTGAATCACTTGCACATCTTATCGCATCGATATCTATTTTAGTACATGCTGCAGTAATGCGTTGTCTCATATTTTCTGGTGTAGTATAGTCACGCAAATGGTCGACACTTTGAACATCTGATGTAATGTAAGTTTATTTCGCTACCACACTTGAACCTAAATGACATTGATAGTAGCTTGCTGAAATCGCCTCAACACTGCTTATCACATAGCGACGAAGAAAATGTAGCATCCCATTTAAAAAAGTGAAAATGATCATGAAAACTTCTTTACATCCTTACCCTCGCGAAAAATAATAACATCACATTTTGTCCCCCTCCATACAGTACAAGTTTTGTATGAAACATTTTTTGAAATTATTACAAATAACAGAAATATTCCAGGTGGTCGAAGTTATTTGTCCACCCTGTATATGTATACATTTTTGGAAAAAAAACAGACTAAAAAATTAGTGTGGAAGCAGATATCAGACAATGGTTTATGACTTCGGAGAATGAATTAAGCATGCGGGATAGATGTATGATAGAAGGCATGAATGAAGGTGAGAAAAAGAAAATGATGGAAAGAAAAGAGCGAAAGGATGTGCGATCAGTACGTGTCTGTAGTTTGAAGAAATAAATTGGGTGTTTCCATTAAAATGTCATTATCCTTCGACATTGATTCTGATCCTACATTAGTAATGTTCATTTTCTATTAAACCATTCTCTAATGCATATACAAATATTTCAGACAATATTATACCACGTAGGAATAACATGTTTCAACACCTTAAACAAAGATCGAACCCACTCTAGAAAGCATTTCTACTATTCTGTAATTCACTAATATTTGTTCAAGTTATCTCTAGTCGTTTCTTATTTATTTAGTTACTTTTAAATTCCTATTATCGAAAAAGTCTGCACCATTCTTTTCGGCTTTCGGCGGATTTGGCTAATATTGTGATATGTTGTAACTTATGAACTTTTGATCAATCAACCTTTGCCACAAAAATAAAAATTGACATTTTGTCCGTTATTAGTGGCGAAAATTGTCATTTGGTTGCACAAAGAATCCATGAAATAGCATAATTTTAACATTTACTGGACGGCTAAAAATATTACATTATAAATACTGTATATGACTACTCAACTCCTAGCCTAATACTATGTGTTGCCATCTGTGATAAGAGTCTCTAAGCAACGCAGAAATATGCGAGAAGCCCGAGCATGCACTAATTCACTGTCGCACCACCAGGTGGCCACCGCAACTCGCAATAGAATCATCAGTTTTGACAGTTTTAAATAATATTCGTTACGCACTTTAGAACAGGCAGTTGCAATAAGAACATCTTAAATACATTCCGCCCCGCTATGGCGAAGATATTTAAGAAAATATTGTTTAGGCCAAGAATTGAGTTTAATGACGAAATTTGTTAGGTTAGGTTAGGTTAGATCAGGTGTAATAGAATTACATAAAAATTATTTATTATCGTATTGCTTATATTATTTAAAATTTAAAGTCAAGTCACGATGACCTACTTCCGAATGACCATTAGATGATGACTCGTATGGTATGTGACTCATTTGTGTTAAACTGGGTCTATGCGGGGTGATACCCAGCTGCGCACAAACCCAATTGGACACAAATGTGAACTTCTGTCTCCTGAGCGATCTTCTATCAGTAATTCAACGATATTGTAATAAGTAATTTGACGGAACCTCGTCAAACATTTAAAGCTCTCTTCAGTCGGAAGATGTACTCATATTTACCCACTTACAATATACTCATTCACTAACTTACTATGTCTCTGAATTTTGAACATTCCACCCTATCCTAACCTTACCTAACCAAATCTAGTGTAAACTAACGTTAAACGACATACAATATAATATAATAAGATATCG
The DNA here is from genome assembly GCF_000341935.2 of Cephus cinctus. Classification (NCBI taxonomy): domain Eukaryota; kingdom Metazoa; phylum Arthropoda; class Insecta; order Hymenoptera; family Cephidae; genus Cephus; species Cephus cinctus. The sequence goes on from NW_014332765.1 coordinate 84,954, forward strand.
TTTGTACCTAATTCTATTCATAAAAAGTCATTTGTGTTCAATTGGTCTATGCGCCAGTGCATCTCGCCCCCCTCACGTCTGTGCGTATCTACCTGGATAGTATTCCGTTCATGATACATCTATGGCAGGACGGAATATAATTGAGATGTTTGGATTGTAACTACACGTAATGTAATATTTTTGGCAACTCTGTAAATTAAAAGCGTGCTATTCCATGGGTTCTTTGTGCAACCAAATCACAATTTTCACTACTAGTAATGAATAAACTGTTCATTTTTCTAGTATTATGGCAATACTAACTTTAGATCAAGAGTTCATGTACAACAAAATATCATAGAATCAGCCAAATCCGCCAAAATCCAGTTTCTCATAAGATTGGTACAGGGTCCGTTAAAGGGCTGAACAGTCACGGCCACCTACATACCAAAACCTTATAAGTTTAAGAATATTATATGATTATTTAATATTCATTAGTATACCTCTATTCCAGATTTAGTGTAAACGTTTCCCTCGAGATGCCGAGTATCTTCCTCTTCGGAACTCTCATCAGATGAATACTTTGGTTTTGGAGTTTGCGGTGGCTCCTTTTGCGGAGGATGATCATCATGTTCCTCGCTAACCTCGCGAAGTATTCCTGGGGTCTTAGGAGGCGACGGAGCCTTTTTTCGTAGAGACTTTTTCATGGACGATCTGAAAACATTATTTTTCAAAATTATTGTCATCTACCAATAAGTGCTGGACAATGTCAAGGTATGTATATCCCTTTTAGTGCCGGGCGAAAAACCGGTGCCTATGCGAGAATAACCGGACGAATTTGACTAATTTTACAACGGGTTGGGAAAAAGGTCATAAAAACCAAACTAAAAATGATAATTAGGAAGGAAGAGAGAATAATGTAATGCTAATTGTATTTCAACATTTATTTTGAGATAGAGCTTTCTCGCGATGCGAAGAATAAGGTGCCATCGCATACGCAACGATATATCGTCGTCCGGCACTAAAAGGGATATGCTGTAATCATAGCATCATCATATGTTTTGTAACGTAATTCTTTTCCTTGACCCGACACCGATAGCAAAACACACGAGAACGAACTATCTTCGAGAACCAACCTACGTTACCTTTGGCCGTCCACCCGTCGTTCGTGCATCCGCAAGCCAGGAGGGCGCCAGCCAATTCTTTTTTCACCGGGAACTGACGAGTCGGTATAAACTGGGAGTTGGGGTTGAACAGGCCCAACTCCACCAAGAACGAGAACTCTGACGGAACCTATCAGACGAGGCGATAACTTAACGGATCCTGTCGATTTTTGGGGACGCGTAAAATCGAGAAACGCAACCGTAGGTGCTGAGAGGCCGAGAACTGTATCCAAAGGACACTCTGGGGAGCACTGCACTAAGGCACAGCACTACACCTCCGGAACACTCACAGGAATTCATAGAATTGCCTGAATATCGCGAGAACAATGCGAGAACTGTACGAGTCGAGAACTTGCTATACCGTAGCGAAACACGGCAAGAAAACTTAAACAGATAGCACGGGAGCACGAGCCAGCCCGTGATACCTCGGCCGGTGCCCCAAGACAGACTGCTTTGACAATAGCCAAATCCGAGAACTAATCATTCTGATTCTGCCATCCATTTGATTCCTTTTAGAGCACACAACGCAGTCCCTCTTTGCAGGTTTTCTCATTACGTGAAGTTTTCCATTTAATCTGATATCAGAAATTGATGTAGAAACTCTTCTTCTATCGTGACGAAAATAGTCAAATACATCATCAGTATCACTCAGCCCTAAATTCTCATCATAATATTTTTTTATTCTCCATGTTGCTAATTATAGAAATGGGCAAAAAATGTTTTAATCGTAATGTTACACACGCTAAGCACGTTTTCACTATAAATGATAATTGCCAACGTCGATGAAAACGTAGCATTTTCAGCGTAATCATGCTAATAACATTAGGCTCCGCAGCGGAGCTTCGGATTTACGGAACAAATCTCTGATGTCTCCGTAGCGGAGCCAACAGAGCGCTAAGGGTAAACTTACTGTTACGTCTCAGCCCTCCTATATACGATACTAGTTAACCCATACATATACACAGCCACTTATACCCATGGCCAACCCATATTATTATTGTTATACCCTAACCTATATAGACATTATACACACTACATATGTCGATCAATCGTTTGATATAACTAATTTTATTGATTTATACTTATAAGTTTATACTTTTGTCTTGTTTTATATTCCGTTATATTATTGTAATCTTTAATTATGTTATCATTTATTTGACCGGAAAAATATTACGCTTATTATTTCTATCAGGTATTGTATAATGTTCTTAAGGAATTTGTCATACCAATCCTTTATTATGTCTTGAAATAAAAGATAAACCTGAAGCTCCTCGAGACTAGCAGTGCTCGCGAGGTTTCAGGTACAGAATTGGAAGACTCAGGTATGCAACAACAGATAGATAATTGTTAGTACTCTGATTTGTTAAATGATCATTGAGAAAGGGAAGTAAAGACCAATCAAATTCATGAGAAGTAATGAAAGGGATAAGAAACGAAGTCTTTAAAACGGGTTGGAGAGGCTAAAAGTCCGTTCTTGTTCAGTGGTAGAAGTGTGGCGATGTGAAGTACATCAAGAAGTTTTGTAAAAGAAGTGCAAAGTAAAAATCAAAGTTAGAGTCGAAATTTAGAGTTCTAGGAACTTATATTCTCTTCAATTCAGTTCTTTGAAATTCATATAGAAGTGAAGCATACCTGGTGACTCTAATCTGCGAGTTTTGTGAACCATCATCATCATTATCATTTACAAAACCCTGATTACAATCTCGTCTGGACTGAGAGTCCATCCAAACCACCTCATTGAATCTTCATACTTCCAAGGAAAGCAATAAAAGGAAACAGTTGAATTCCCTGGAAATCATTGGATAAGCGTATGAGTCCACTCACATACAATCAGGTACACACAATAATTCATTCATACCCAGAATATCTAACTTACATAAAACGGATAAAGAATACCCGAGCAAAGAATCAA
>NW_014332765.1:89128-109811 GCF_000341935.2 Cephus cinctus
CATCCAAACCACCTCATTGAATCTTCATACTTCCAAGGAAAGCAATAAAAGGAAACAGTTGAATTCCCTGGAAATCATTGGATAAGCGTATGAGTCCACTCACATACAATCAGGTACACACAATAATTCATTCATACCCAGAATATCTAACTTACATAAAACGGATAAAGAATACCCGAGCAAAGAATCAATCAATCAATTCGTTCAGTTAGAATTCGTTCTAGTTTCATTAATCAGGATATCATATCAGACTCAAAGAACAATCCTCCTCGTATCGATCAAGGTATCCTCTGGAACCTATTTCCTATTTCTACCGAATCTTATCTGCTGGAACAATTGAAATAACGCGTGGACGTACCGTTTAGCACCGGCAAATCTAACCAACGAACCATCCTTAACTACCTTTTCTAAATCAGCATTCACGAAATCTCTATAACATTCAATCGGTCCTCTTAAATATTGAACGTAAGAACATAACCATATTCCGTGTATTTGGAGAGCGATCGTAAAAATATGTTATGTCTTGACGACCGACCGAGACGCTACCGCTACTGTTATTGACGCCAAGTTGGCGCTTTTTCGTCTGCTACGATGAAACATCTTGAATTATCTGCGGGTATATGTCGTGGGTGAAAAATGTGTCAGGTCGAATATATTTTTTTTTTCTTTGCAATGAGCCTTTATCTGACTTATATGCCGTATGTTGATTTCTGAGAATATTGAATTTGGTTAGAAAAGCAATATTGAACTGATTAAAATGCTAAACTGATTAGCGAGATGCGCTAATCCTCTAGTGGATTATGTTTCTATTATTTTCCGCGGATTAACTTTCAGAAGCTGTTTTTCATCTATCGGCTATTATTGACACTAGCCGCGCGTCCTTACTGTTTACTTGTAACGAGTGCTCAGTACAGGAGTACTGAGAGGTTGATGGATTTGTCACGTTACAGGGTATATCACAAGTTGTTGTTCATCAGGTTATATTAAAAAAATTCTAAACAAACGATATCTGTGTTAATGTGAAATGAACCTCTATTTGTTACAACAATGCACCTTTTCTATTAAATATTTTTAAAAATTTAACACGTCACAGTATTGTAGATGTTCAGAAAAGGCAACATTGAGCAAAGTCAGGGATAGGGTTTGACATTTGATGGTCGTCTGTGAATTTGTAGATAAGGGTAATGCAGGACATGTAGAAGCAATTCCGCAACTCTGGCACGCACTATCCTTACTTATACTATCACGCCTGAAGGAAAATGCAGTGTCTGACTTTCTCTTCTATTGTCATAGCAATGTTTATGTTCTGTTTTAAGTGTATGTATAATATCTATATAAATACGTGTATGCGGGTACGCGGATTTCTTGATATAAACTTGCGTTCATTATGCCAGTTTTCAAACGTATAACCAACCTCAACTTTCTATATAGAGCATATTAATAATAACTTGTTAAAAATAATCACGGTAAAAGCCTAATAATAAACATATAATCTTAGAATATTATTAGTACAGTAGAATCCGCTTATAATGACATCAAAAGGAAATAACAAATACGTCATACTAAGCAAACGTCATACAAAGCATAATATTACAAAATTAAAAACTTCGTATTTATGTTAGGTATTTAGTTTAATAGAGAGAAAAATGACTACAAAATGTATGTATTGTTACGATTCACGTCTTATAATTATTAATAGTCAAGTCAAATCATATTCTTATAATCATTTAACCATATAATCATATAATCCAGGAATAATACATTATTATACGATACATTGATGATATTAAACACTGTATTATATTTTATCAATATCGAACAATGAAGATATAAATAAAAGGATAAGACTGAATCTTCTCAGGTAACATTCAAGGATATTCAAATTACAGAGTACGACTTAGTATATTGTTTGATGAAAAAAGGTTAGTTGTCAATCGATATGTTAGTAATTTTGAGGAACGGGAGGTCTTAGTTTTACTGCTATGAAAAGGGAGTCAGAAGTCACATTCGAGGATGTGAATTACGAGATTAAGAAAACATCATCAGAGTTGTCGAGCGTGTTAACTCGTACATTTGAAGTTAAAATCGAAGTTCCAATTAGAATCGAGAGTGAAGTCAAAACTGACATACTAAATATACCAAGAACCTCTAAAACTTATTCAGGATACCGAAATCACAGTATTCACAATTTACTCGAAACCTTCATAGATAGAACTGAAGCCGTTGTATAGGGCCGCTATCCATCCTTATTATTTCAAAAAAGGTAGAACTGAAGCCGCACTTAGGGCCTCTACTTTATCCTAGCAGATTATTAATATTAAATCGAAACTTCGATCAACATCTCACACATCATCAGGACTTGGATAAGACTGGTCATTCATCCCAAACGATCTAATTGAGATTCAATCACATACCGAAGGAAATTCAAATATACTAGGAACACAAGACTTGAGTAAGTACAGACTTATGCCTAAACGAAGTGGTAGGAAAGTTCAATTATGTAAATTATTTAGGCAACTAGATAAACCGTACACTTAATAACAAAAAACTAACGAGCCAGAGGATCTAGACGTGACAAAATATCAGGTTAACGAACAAGACAATTCTATTCAGTACTTACCGTGGCAATTGATTCCCATAGAGGTTTCAAAACTACCAAAAGATCTACCTACTGAGGAATCACTTAAAAATATAATATTTCCTGATCCACGAAGACATATTTTGAGAGATTATCACAACTTCAAATCATGATATTCGATAGGCCTTGTATTAACACGTGGATGTGCTGATAGAGTAGACCGAACCAACGAATCATCCCTGTTATTACAAACTACATTTACGTCGCTTTCCATTTTAGAATATGGGATATTGATAACTGTAGGCTATGCAGTGCAATGATGATCTGTACTCTGACTTCAATCCCACCTGACGTGCCACGCACGTCGTTTCTGTTTCTATAACAATCGCATGACGACGTACATACCACGTCGTGGGCGATTTTGTGACAAAAGCATAACGACGTGCGTGACACGTCTTTCCAGCGCAAGTGGTTAAGGCACTTTTAACCTAATAGAGAGTGCTAGTTTATAATAGCGGCCAAGGGCACTATTATACCGCTATTACCAGCTGTCAAAATCAATCAAAATGGAGTCCGTCGTCGATGTAAACGACATCGCCGATGTGCGTGAAGTGAATGTGATGCGACAAGATTATCCGACATTTTTTCGTGATCGAATTGATTCATTTGAAGTGTATAATGATCGTGAATTTCGTAACCGGTACCGCTTATCTAAGGACTGCGTACGTTTTGTCGTTGGATTGGTTCAAGAGAGGTTATAGACTCCGACTGGCCGTGCAAGTGACTGCTCACCAACGCTCCAACTTCTCATCGCTTTGAGATTTAGGCTTTGAGAAATAGGTGAGTAATTTTATCATTACATATATTATTACATATATCATATCATTACATATATTGCATGCAAAAAAAAACCAATAAAGACAAGAATAGGCCAGCCATGAGTTCTTAACGAACCAATCGACTGGTTAAATCACTGGACAGTCATTAAAGATTGAAGAACACTCAGTTGACTATTCTTGAATAGTAAACGAATGTTCTACCTATTGCTATTTTTCCTAACTCAGCTTATATTTGTAGGGGATCTGCATGGCGTTTCGCAACAGACAGTATCAAGGATAGTACATGCCGTCTCAGAAGCAATTGCAGGATGACTTCCTCGCTTTATTGCATTTCCTCAACAGGTAGAAGTAATTCAGATAGGCTTATATAATTTGGCACAATTTCCTCAAGCTGTGGGCTGCATTGATTGTACGCATGTACCAATCAAAAGTCCCGGCAGGGAAGTTGCACAATTGTATATCAATCGGAAAGGCTACTACTCGTTGAATGTGCAAATAGTGTGCGATGCTCAGAGACGTATCCTTGATATTGTTGCTCGATGTTGAGGCAGTGTGCACGACGCTCGCATATTGGATAACTGCTCCCTCAAGGATGAGGTTCGAGGTAAACAAAATACAATCTAATAATAATGAGTGTTCTCATTGTACAAACATTTTCATAAAATTATTTTCTGGTTGCAGAGTTCCAAAATTAAGGGGGTTTTACTTGGAGATTCCGGGTATCCATGCAAATCCTACCTTTTAACACAGTTTTTAAGGCCTCGAACCCCTGCTGAGGAACGTTACAACGCATCCCATGTGCGAACCCGGAACGTCGTGGAACGCTGCTTCGGAGAGTGGAAGGGCATGTTTCGTGCCCTGAGGAACAGCATGCAGATTTCTCTGCCAACAGCGAGGACAGCCATTGTTGAAATGGCTGTCCTATATAACATTCGGCACGAATTTGGTGACACCAACCTATATGGTAGAATTATTTTCAGCATATTGGAAGTATATACAATAGAAATATTGTTCGTATATTTAATAGGAATCATTTTTCCGATCCAGAAGACGATGAGGGGGCGAAGCAACGGGCGGAAGAGGATGTCAGCCCAACTACGGAAGAACCATCTACATTGGTTGCTGGCAGTCTCTTCCGTCAGCAGTTCTTGCAGCAGTACTTCACGTGAGGCCCGGCTCTAACCCCGTCCTGCTTCCAATCCAACGACGATACGTATGCAGTCCTTGGATAAGCGATACCGGTTATGAAATTCACGATCATTATACAGTTTAAATGGATCAACTTTATAACGAAAACCTGTAAGATCATATTGTCGCATCGCATTCTTCTCACAATAAATGGATTTAAAGCAAAAACAATTGGTATTTCATTTTAACCTTTCTTTTATTTTAACTTAATTTAATAATAATTTAATTTAATAATATGGTATATACATATATAACAGTAAGGAGAGAAAACTTCAGCAAATTAACAACGGATTCTTGAATTCGCACAATATGAACATCTTGGAGAACAAGGTAAGTATTTCACAAAGCCAAGACGAATTGAAATGGTAAGAAAGTGGAAAGAGTTGCGTGAGAACTTGACAGCTACTGGATTTACACGTGACTGGAAAGATTTATGCAATATCAACGGTGGAAAGGACAAAAAATATTTGGCCTACAGATAGCTAAAACTAACTGATGGAGGTTCGACAGTAATAATTTCAAAGAGAAGTACATGAAAGTTCAAATAAAGTCAACCAAAATTGCCGAATATGAATTTAGTCAAAACATTACGTTAAATAAGTAAGCAGATCTAATCAAGACAATTTACTAGATAATTGCACTTTTCCGACGACAAAGACAAAAACCTGAATCCTTATGAAGAATTCTCCAGTTTTTGCAATTGCAATCGCAAAAGCTCACTCTGCAATGAAGACTCTTCATTAGATTTTTTTACCGCTTCCAAACTTAATGCGTATTATTCCTCCTTGTATTTATGTTCAGAGGCAATTAACTTCATTTTCGCCTCATGCTCCTCTCTTTGAAATGTGATGGCGTCCTGGAGCTTCTTTTCTTGTAGCCGCAGCAGTTCTCCTCATACGCCGTCATCTCTTTTTTCCTCTTCCTTGGAGGTGGTTCAGAGATGACGGCACTTTCCGAGGGCCCGAGTCGTAGGATGTTGCTGACACTCTGCTGCGGTTCCTTGCTTTCCAAAAGAAGTTCTCTGAAAATATTTTAAATTATTCATTTTCCATATTATTATAACCAATATGCTTTAGAATAATGAGATTATGGAAATTTACCCAGTTGCAGGATCCAGGATATATTTAGAGATGTCGCCTTCCTCGTTGTCTTTTACAACAGTGACATCTGTATCCTGGTCCTTATCGCGCTGTTCAACAAAACACAGACATGAGTTATAAAAAAATTCTAAATTATATGAATATAATGAAATTAGAACAAATAACTTACTACGCCATCACTGTCGAATGGATTTCATCTGCCACGAAGTTCGCAGGACAAATTTCTGATAACAGAAAATCTGTTTCCGACGGCTTCGTGGTAGATGGTCCTCCACCAGTAGATTTCAGCTGTTTCTTGTAGGCCAAAATATTTCTTTTTGTAAATCCTTCCAGTCACGGATGGGTCCAGTAGCTTTCATATTCTCTGCCAACTCTTTCTACTTCCGTTTCTTCTCGTCTTGGCTTCGTGGATGACTATGCTTGTCCTCCAAGATGCTCACGTTTTCTTGAACGAATTCAAGAATCCGCTGTTTCTCTTCTTCGCTGAAGTTTTCTCTCCTTTTTGATCTTTCAGCTGACATATAAAGCATTTGTGCATATGATAATCCTCCATCAATATTTATCATCGATTACATAAATAATTGTATCATATTTAAATGAGATATCTGTACTTACGTTTGAACAGCTCTTTGATCAGCTAGGTAATAGCGTTCAATTACGCTTACGTATAAAACGAGGAAACTCATTGTAAGAAGGAACCTCATTGGTCTACAATTCAAATCGGAACCATATACGATCAATCAGTTACTACCTTTCACAGAAGCTATTTTTTTGTATAGCGGCAACATGAGCGTCGTTTGAAATTTTAGGCTTGCCCGCGCAACGCGCATGCGCGTGGGACGGCCGCCGTGTCTATGCAACGTTGCCAGTTCCATTTTTCTAATAGCGCGCTCTTAACTAATAGTGGTCTTAAAAGAAGGTATGAGTACGGCGTCTCTTAACAGCGGTCTAATCGTCTTTAACTAAAAGACGCTTAATAGCGATTATAAGAGAGAGGTATGAGTAAGGGCTTAAGTGTAATTATCGCGGGCCTAATTAGACTACCTTGCCTATTTCATTTTCATCGGATAGACTGAATACCCTGGAGTGTCCCATACGGCCGAATCCGCTGCCTACCGCTTCCCTGTAGACTGCGTATTGTATTGTTTGATTCTTGTGTAATCTTTCCTTACTTATCTCTGTTTACATTCTATTTTTGTTGCGTTTGTGCGTTCCGTTAAGGCCCGTTGGTCGTCCGAGTAAACTTTTGTTACTTTATACTTGTTATAGTCTACGGATTATTTGTCCGGAACGATGTTCATCGTCATTTACTAATTCTCCTACTGTTCTCCCGCGCGCGAGCGAGTCGCCAATATTTGGCCGTGAATTTTTAGATATAATTTATAATTATTCAGGCCTTCTGCCGCCAAGGTCCCGTTCGCGTGACCGCCCATTGTTTAATCTATTACTTAATTATTTTGTTATTGTTACCAAATTTCGAGCTATTTATTCTGCGTGTGCGAAACCTTCTCGCGTGTGTGTATTAGCAGGACCAGCCCCTCTAACCTTCCCGTGGGCTGAGTAGCCAGGGTATCGCGGAGGATTTCCAAGCGGTGTTGCGACATCTACCAAATGTCTGGCGCCCAGTCACTTTGACGTGCCTCGATTTTCAGGATACGCATATCGTCACGATACTCTTACCGGACACCGTCCATGATCCTTCTGCTTATTGTGATCTCTAATCAAATTGTCGCGATTGTTTGCCACACTTACCTTAAATATTTATCAGTCACAATATATATAAGTATACTAGAAGTACCATCCACCAATTAATTAATAAGACTATTTGTACATAATACTCTTTGTGATTAAGCATTTCATAAATAAAAGAAACTACCGATGACAGGTTTAATATTGAGACGTTTCGTGATTTTCAAGTGTTAGAAATCACAAGGCTGTTTATAGGGTTTGTGCACTGGGCAGGCGTCTTCAGAAACAATTTAGACACTGGAGTTTTTAAAATAACAAAATAATGATATATTATCCTATAAGTTACAGACTAGTTATCCTTAATATTCTATTTTGCTCTTTCTCTCACACACATATACACACTTTACAATTGTTTCTAGCTTGCCTGTAATACCACAGGCGACAAGAAGTGTTTTTGTTTACTTTATTATCTCTGCTAGCCTTTTGGATGGGAGAGAGGTAGCTGGAACCACGATACAGCAGATTGCACAATGCGTCCGAAGACCGTGGTCCAGTTGCAGGTTAGGACGATAGATAATGTTTTGGGACCCACAGGTGATCACGATGATCCCCGTTCGCCGAGCCAAGGAGCTTTGGGTCGGGATGAGAGTGCTATCATCACAATACAGCAGAGTGCACAATGTGTCCGAAGACTGTGATGTAGCTAAGGTGTGGAGAGTGAGGATTCAGGACCCACAGATGGTCACAATGACCCCCGTTCGCTGAATCAATCACTGTAGGAAAGGGTAAGCTCGTGTCACAATACAGCAGAGTGCACAATGTGTCCGAAGACTGTGATGTAGCTAAGGTGTGGAGAGTGAGGATTCAGGACCCACAGATGGTCACAATGACCCCCGTTCGCTGAATCAATCACTGTAGGAAAGGGTAAGCTCGTGTCACAATACAGTAGAGTGCACAATGCGTCCGAAGATTGCGACACAGCGGGCAGTGATAGCAGTGAAGATTCAGAACCCACAGATGATCACAATGATCTCCGTTCGCCGAACCATTCACTTTAGGGAAGGAAGGAGCTGTGGCCACAATACAGCAGAGTGCACAATGCGTCCGAAGACTGTGGTCCAGCGGAAAATAGGTATTGTAAAGATCAGAACCCACAGATGGTCACAATGACCCCCGTTCGCTGTATCTTTACTTTGGAAGGGTTTTTGGTGATGTGAGTTTCTGGAGCACTGCTGCAGGTTTCTTAATAATTGAACTTTTTTTATAGCTTCTACTGCTTCCTGTCGTCTAGTGGTGTACAAGTGTCTAGTTGATTCGTCTAGAGAGACACGACTGAATCGAGTGAATCGAGTGAGTTCCTATCGAGGAAGCCGCTGCTTATATCCTCGGTAGGAATACGTTAAAACTAGTGGGGATAACGCTTTTTATCCACCCGAGGTGTTAACGTCGTTTTTTGGATTTAATATTTTGATTTATTATTTGATTTGATTATTTGATTTGACTAATTGGATTACCGGTTTCTTCAAGTACCGGCTTACTGGTATTTCTATTGTATTCGGCGCGTGCCAGCTTATAGCGTCTGGGCACTTGTTTGTTTTGATTTTAGTCTGTCGACTGTATTTCGGATTCTAGGAACGTTAAAGGTAATAATTTCTAATATTATATCCTCATGACTGTCGCTGTGACTAGATTCAAGGGAATTATGCAATATTAGAGAATTAAAGGTCCTATATTCTCTTTCCTTTATCGGCGTCGCTGTGAGAGGTCGATAGGATTCTTGAGGAATTCTAGGATTTGAGGAGTTCTCTCAGATACTGTTATGCACATCCACAGTGCGCTATGGACTCTTATGTGGGGCTCTTGACGTATCCATCATCGAGAACGGATGATTGGGAAGGAAAAAGGATAAAGGATAGGGGGGTATAAGGTCGGAACGTTACAATATATAGGATATATAGTGCTGATAGTGCCCATATCGCCTATATGTGCTATATCTGTTACCTCTCTTACCGAGCACAGTACACTAGCGGCACGTATCGGTAATATCATTTGTCAGATCGAAAATTGCTCAGCGTGTCAGGGGCCTAGCTTCAGCTACCTGAAATGATAGAGGGGAACGTGGGGACGACGAGAAACGAACAGTTCGAGGTACGCCAATGACAACGCCGTTTGAAGTTCAAATTGTCCGTTTATTCAAGCAAAAAGAAACGGGGTCAGTACAATGCGTGTCGACGCGTACAATAACTCTCAACGACGATCGTGGCCCTCCGTAAGGGGCCGCAGGGTCAACCTTTCCCACCGTTCCTAGCCTGCCCTACCAACGGTCCGCGAGGCTGCCCTATTAGGCTCGGTGGGCGAACCTCTTCCCTGGCGGAGATCTTCGCAGGTTAGCGTGCCGAACGCCTGAACCACCGATTTCCGCTCGGGCTCCAGTTATACGACTATCCCGGCTCCTCTCCGAGGGACAGAGCGTGCAATAAGAAGAGCTGCTCTCGGCGGTACTCACCAGTGAATCGGTTATGTAATCCAAATCCACAAGGGAGAGGGGTCGGTTCCACCGGCTGATGCCACTATCTCACTGACCGCAGTCACCTTCAGCCCTTAACGTTGCGTAAAAGTTCCCAAAATCGAGTCCATAAAACCAAGCCGTTCACCAGATATATCCAAAATCAGAGTACGCCGAGTCGTCAAAAAAACAAACCCAGAAAGATCGCCACTATCTATCGCTTACGAAATTCGCACACGTGTGATTTCGCCCGTTAGTCTGCGAGGGCGTATAAAAAGCAGAGAGGAGCTGCCACGGGATTGCAAGTGTAAAAATCGGTAATGCACAAAGGGTAGCCGGTTATCTCTTTTGAAATTCACCGCTTCCACGTGCGATGTCAATGTATCATGGATGAAACTGAGGTGGGGTAGCAAGAGAAGGATCTAGAAAGTACTCGGTAAAACTGCAGTATACGACTCCGAACTGAAGTTGGCTGCTAGTGTCTTAGATTTTTTATGTCACGCCATCTGTCGGATATAATGTGAATCGGATGGAATAGTCACGCCGCCTATTAGAAAAAAAATTAACCATGTTTAAAATTATAAAACCAATTTATTTTTATTGGAATACACATATATGTTAATTAATGAAGATCTGAAAAAAATATTTTATACATAAATTTACATAATTTACTTACAAATTTCGAAGCTGAAACCTCTTTTTTCATCTTACGCAAAATATTGTGAATCGAGAAATTGATGCTACGTCAATAATTGGTGGCTCTGAAAAGTGCCGATTTTTGGGATTTCCTCCGTCGACGATTCCACTTCAAAATCCACTTCCGCTGCGTCAGTGTTCTCTGCAGCGTCCATGTCGTTGGATGGAGGTGGATGAACGCGAGCAATGTCTTTCAAAAACGTTTCGAAAGGATCAAGGGCATCTGTTCGCAAGCGTCGGTACATAAACTCCCCTAAATATGAAGAGAATATGCCTTTGCTGCGATTGCAATCCGGCAATTGCCGTTTTACCAATGCCCACAATCCTTCTATAACATTTGTGGAAGCACCAGTCTCGGGACCTTTGAAAGTCACTGAATATTGACGGTTAGATGCTCGTAACCGTCTGCACCTAAGGATTTATTGGCTTTCCAACAATCGCTAACGATTGTGGTGCCAGGTGCAATATATTCCTTAATTAAAAGTCCACAAGTGTGGCCGCCATTCGATCATTGACTGTTGTCAAAAAACACCAATTACTGCCGCGTTCTATCCCACCAAATACCCACTGCCCTGTCACATGTTTACCTCGGTGGTAGTTTCGATTGCCGAACTTCGATTCATCGATCTTTACAACAATACCCGGACCTCTAATTTGCCCACGTTCTTCTAGTACAATACCGACGTATAATTCGCGACAGGAATAGTACTAGTCGATCGTCGTGTGCGGGGAACATTGAAATTTCCCCTGAGCCTGAATCTGGGTGTGCTTATGAATCCAAAAATATGTCAGTTGGAAAATTTCGATCATTGGTAACTTCAATTTGCCGAAAAACGAACCAGTTCTCACTGATCTCGTTGTTTTGCAACTACGACATTGCCAACGATACTTGTCCGAAAGAAATTCGGCAGTGCATAGAATCATATCCTTATTGCACACTGGACACTTGAAAGTCCGAACTATCAGTCCGTACCTTTGTCCAAAGGTGATTACCTCAATAAGAGATTTCTCACTTAGTTTGAACAAATCTACGAACCGTATCACCATTGTAATCGATTACACACAATGCAATTTAAGCAAAAGAAATAATAGCACACTTGTGTTACACGCTTTGCGAGCTACTAACGAAAATCATGGTTCTACATGTTTTACGCAAGTAGACGATGCATTGTAGCGAAAGAATCTCGAAGCAGTAGATCAAATTTAATGCCGAATGTACAATCACGAGCTTGCACTTATACGTACTTACATTTTTAAATAATATTATGCATAAATTGTAACGTGACAAATCGATCACCCTCTCGGTACTCCTGTACCGAGAGCAAAACCCGTTACAAGTAAACAGTAAGGACGCACGGCTAGTGTCAACACTAGCCGATAGATGAAACACAGTTCCCGAAAGTAAATCCGTGGAAAATAATAGAAATAAAATCCGATAGAGAATTAGCGCTTCTCGCTAATAAATATCGGATTACAATTAGTTAAATACGACATTTCAGATCAATTTAATCATTGGAAAATCGGAAATTCGAAAAGACAAAGTCCAAATTCAACAAGCAGTGCCGCGTAAGTAAAGTAAAGTCAGCGTAACTTAAATCCGAAAGGATAACGCATCATAAAATCGTAAATCAGTTAGCTCGATTTATGACCTCTGGGATAGGGCATATTATTTTCGTAAAAACCATAGTACATAATATTGTCGACGGCTACGGCACATTAGCAGTCCCGAAATCGGAACTAATGCACCTACAGAATTCTGAACCGATGATCAGTCTTTCGTGAATCTTGGCTTTCGACGGAATTCCTTTAGGAGCCATCGTTGAAATCATCGAGTCTTGCTCGTTTCTACAAGAGTAGTATCATACGTGCCTTCGGATCCTTGTGCCAGGGAAATCACCACGGTGAGCGTTCATATCAATCTATCGCAAGTGCAACGAGAGACATTGGAGTGCATAAGAAAGAACTTATACTGTGAAATTCTTCTCAACTCTACAAACGAATAATACAATTACAACCCCCGTAAGTTAACAAATTCTTTGTATTTAATCTAACTGTAACGAATTGATGGTACTCGTCGCTTCTCATTCGAATCCACGATACCAATAAACAATCCACCCTTTAAAGCGACCCAATCTACGAATCTTTCAACAACCTTATTCCATCCCCCAATAACACAAAAAACATAGAGGGCCAACCGCGCTAACTTAGCACGGACGCGAACCTTCCATCACGCCAGATTGTCGGTAAGTGTTGGTGCAGGGATCTTGGTCCAGAACTCTCCTTGCTATACTACTTTCTTATTGATTCTTCATTTAATATATTGACTAATTTGACAGTATCTCTATTATTGTATTTTATTCTTTTCGATTAATTGTATTCTTCATAGAAAACTACATTTTCATGTAAAATTTAGATATACGTTGTGACGTATTCGTCCATCGGGGTCGCCTACAAATAATCCATGGCCGCTGCCAACGTGCTAAAATAAAGAACAAGATCCGAAAACCTAATTGTTGGCCGCCAGGTGCGGCTTCCTCGCACCGCCACCCCTGACTAGGGTCGTTTTCCAAACACACTCTCCTCTCTTCCTACCCCTATCCGTCAAAAATCAAAACAATCCTCCTCTCTGGCGCCGTACTCGCGGAGCCGTAAACCGTAGCCGGTTAACACGTTGAGTGCCACGTCAGTCATCGGTGACTGACACTAAACTTTGCATTCAGGCCGCGTCAGTCACCGGTAACTGACACTCGAACCTTTAAGTAGCGCGCGTGGCCTGACGGTGATGTCTTTATAAATTCGCGTGGCACTCAACGTGTTAATGTTCCCGGGGAGCCGATAGTGCGTCCCGGCGGTTGGGCATCCCTGGCATGCGGACTCTCAACCCAACAGGGCCCCGTGCTTCCGCCACCGGTCCACTGTCCTTCCGCGTTCCCTCCAGCCCAACCACGGATCTACGAAATCTTTAGAGATGGAGGTCAGAGGCACCACCGTGTCATCGGCAGTGCGCGGAAGTGCAGAGCCTTTGTAATGTGTCGTCCTGACGCGACGTTACAATGTTTGAAAAAATTCTGCTTATAAATTAATTGCATTTATATAATATTTTGTTCAACATTTTTTCCAGAACAGTATAAATATATTTCTGATGAGATATGTCACACTGTATTTTCGAGGTTTGTCCCAAAAGTAATGCATAGCACGTTCTAACGGGCGTTGTAGGCAACGTAGGCAGCTGATCGAAGCGTCAGTGTGTAGATTGAAGTCTCAAGAACACGTTGGTACCATATGGTAGTGGAATTTGTTTAAAGGAAAAATGCCAAAAATTCCAGAGAAGACAACGAGAACAGTTCTGTGTTTCGAAACTAAGTGTATCGATGTTTTTGGAGAACTGAGAAATCCCTTGGTGATAGTCGCTAGTGACAATCAATTGGCAGAAAACACGTTCACATGCATCGGTGAGGGGACCACAGATATCGTCACAACATGTGAAGCAAAAAGTTGTCAGAGTAATAAGGTACCAATAATTCGGGTATCGAATATTACAAACGGTATGATTCATCGGCATCATTTCTGTTGTGTGATGAAATTTATATAATTTTTTAACATTGCCATTGTAGATGATTGAGACTCATTGTTGCAAAATGAATGTTCGCTGAAATCGTTAAGTTCTTTTAGAGCAAAAGACTTTATCTTCCTTCCAGCAGAGGTACTATTGGTAGTTTGAACGGAGGCTATAACCGACGCTGATTCTCACTGTGAACGTTCTATTAATCCGGCAATGAATTTCGCCACAAAACTGCAGGCAGTGGTTTCAACATCGTCGTCACAAGAAAAAGCCGAGCATGTTCCGATTACTGACACATCAAACATTCAAGAGAGGACAGTTGTAATAAATGTAACCAATAATGAACCAGTACCAGGACAAGTACCGCCTTGAAATATGTTGCGTCACCGTTCGACTCAGCATTGTTTAGGCCAGATCCACCCAAAAAAGTATTACGAAATTCATCGAAGACCAGGAAGATGAAAGCATGTGATGGGTCAAAGAGCAACGAGGATAATCAATATTCTCAAAAAAGGGTTCCTAGAGCGGTAACGTCAGAAGCCCGGCGCCGCTGGCATCATTCAAAGATTTTAAAGAAAGAACAGGAGAAAGTCGAATTGGAGAAGCGCAAGAAACAAAGACAAGAAATTGCAGTTCAAAAACGCATCGAAATAGCCGCCGCATTATGCTATTGTCATCCTATGTACAGTCAAATGCATTAATGGTGACAACGGTAGACGCCGTGCGGTGAGGTAAGACAGAAGATTTGGGAGGCGCCTGCTCGTGTATCTTGGTCTGTGCGTGCGACGCAGAAAGCGCTACGGTGCGAGCGAAACGCCAGAGCGTCGCTCGGTGCGTCCTTTTTGCACAGCACGAGTGTAAGCGTCTCGCCAACAAGGCCTCTCATGCGCAATAGGGAGCTTGGTGGGGGACCGCTCGTGTCCGGGCGCACGCTCTTACTCTCTCTCTCTCTCTCTCTCTCTCTCTCTCTCTCTCTCTCTCTCTCGGTCTGTGCGTGCAACGCAGAAAGCGCTACGGTGCGAGCGAGACGCCAGAGGGTCGCTCGGTGCGTCCTTGTTGCACAGCACGAGTGTAAGCGAGACGCCAACAAGGCCCCTCATGCGCAATAGGGCGCTTGGTGGGAGACTGCTAGTGTCCGGGCGCACGCTCTTGCTCTCTCTCGCAGACTAACGTTCTGTGACGAGGAGAACAGCTACTACCCCGATAAGAAATGAGAAGGAGCTATGGGACTTTCGGTAGTGGGAATGAGATAGACTTTTCGATTATCCATCCTCGTCAAACAGCGTTAGTAAGACAAATAGAGATATATGCGACGTGGTGGCTAGGAACAAGTGTCTCACCTATTCTCAATGCGTTAGACGCTGGGACACTTGTTCCTAGCCACCACGTCGCATATATCTCTATTTGTCTTACTAACGCTGTTTGACGAGGATGGATAATCGAAAAGTCTATCTCATTCCCACTACCGAAAGTCCCATAGCTCCTTCTCATTTCTTATCGGGGTAGTAGCTGTTCTCCTCGTCACAGAACGTTAGTGTGAGAGAGAGAGAGAGAGAGAGAGAGAGAGAGAGAGAGAGAGAGAGAGAGAGAGAGAGAGAGAGAGCTTCTCATTTCTTATCGGGGTAGTAGCTGTTCTCCTCGTCCTAGAGCGTTAGTCTGCGAGAGAGAGCAAGAGCGTGCGCCCGGACACTAGCAGTCTCCCACCAAGCGCCCTATTGCGCATGAGGGGCCTTGTTGGCGTCTCGCTTACACTCGTGCTGTGCAACAAGGACGCACCGAGCGACCCTCTGGCGTCTCGCTCGCACCGTAGCGCTTTCTGCGTTGCACGCACAGACCAAGATACACGTGCAGGCGCCTCCCAAATCTCCTCTCTCACCTCACCGCACGGCGTCTACCGTTGTCACCATTAATGCGGTTGACTCTACTATGACAAACGATAATCTAAATATTAATTTTCAAAGAATAATTCTATTCCGTCACTCACCTATTGGAAACACATCGACAGTTAGCCTTCGCACCTTTGTGAAAACTAAGATATATGCGTCTTATAGAAATTATAGTATAAACAAAACAGTGGTCACGCGCTATCTGTGTGACCCGAAACGCTATGGTATGCGGAAGAGGTTACAAAAGACGAACGGAAGGTCAAGAAATAGAGGGTAAACCCCACCTAGTGATCAAGGCCTAGCAGTTAATCACAGATCAATTAAAAGTTATTACGTCTTCACGAAATCATCTAACAAAAGGAAGATCGGGTCAGCAGTCATAGAGTCCAGTCAGGAGTTGGAAGTCAAAAAGGTTAAGCCAGATGACAAAGTAAATCGTTCTCTAAAAATTCAACACAAGAAAAGATCTATGTTCACATTCTATAAATCTTTCTAAATCTTTTGTCGCCGATTCCGAATTCGAATTCAACAGTTAAACATCGTATTGACAATCTATTTTAATAACATAAGTTATCTTATTTTACCTTTAAATTAAATTATTGTTTCGAAATTGTGATTACCCGTACGCAACTTTATTGCAAAATGTTCTATTAACAATCTTCCTTCGATCCTTAAACCAACGCCTATCCCTGTTCAACCATCACGAAATTTCTTAATCCATGGTCAAGTGCAGCACTTAGTAAGTAGAAGTTCAGTTTTATCAGCTCTCTTAAAGGTTTCCTATTGTGGATTTAAATTTCTATCTTCAGTCGATAATGCCTCTATTCCTCAATGACAGGTCAGAGAAAGATAGGAATAGACAACAAATGTAGGACGCTTCCCGTGACAATCTTTTCCTACAATACTGACGTTTATTTTGGACAATTGTAATTAACGTACACAGAAAAACTGTTGTACTTGTCATCGATAATATAATAAATCTTTGTTATTTTATCATTTAATCCTGTGTTGCCTAAGTTCTTAAACTCGACAGCCCCGAGCACTTACCTACATCCCATTTCGTATACTCATAAGGAGCATACCCGTTTATAACGCCCTCCTGTCTTGGGTTAAATGAAATTATCAGTGCATTTTGCAAGTAAATTTTTTTATATTTCCCAATTGTTTTATATAATTATGGATTGATTATATAGTCCTTTCAACTGAATAGCACTTTGCATAGAATACTACATTTTCGTTACAAATTCAGATAAATTTTTAGGTACTTCTATATTAAATTTAAATGCCTTTCAGCATTTCCGGCAATATATTTCTCTGATGACCGATGTTATAATGAACTCATATTTCAAATCTTTAAAGATGTTGTGACGACGCTTTTTAACGGTGACGCACAAATAAATGGCACCGCGAGAAATAATTAATAAAATACTAAATTATTGGGCGCCAGGTATAACCAGAGTTACACCGCTGTCTCCTAAGGACACCCTGGCCAGCTCTTATGCAGTGGGGTCCTGGGTCTGGGAGACAATAAACGCAATCTAAAATCTAGGGAGGTTCACTCTCAAAAACTACAACGAACAAACGATAAAGTTTTCAAAATTAAATACGGAACCACAATCTGGCCAGATTTATTCAACACAATAAGAAAAAGAGATGGAACAACGGTTCCTATACAAAATATACCCGCTTTACGCAGAACGGGACCGTAGATCCCCCAAAGGAATTATTTAAGTTGGCGGTCCCGAAGACCTATTGGCAAACCAATATCTACAAACTTACAGGACCTTAATATTCTACAAAAATATGCATCGTACTCCATACTATACGGAAATACACGCTATACCACATTCCTCACAGAATATACAAGCAAAAGGATATTATACAGAATTTAATGTTAACGAGTGCTAACGGACTCACGATACCCTTGCGCTAAGGAAATGACTCCGCGAGGCGTGGACTGTATCGACGGTAACGCGAAACCAACATTTGACCCATAAACGATATTAAATAGCACCGATCCTCCAGAGCGCCACCGATGAGCAATCCGCGGATACAATAACGATCGGGAGTGCGTAAGGCACGATACTGCGTCACGGTCTATCTCTCATTCACGTAAATATGGTCAACTCACAAAAGCGTTACGCACCGCCCTGCTAGTCGCTCCAGATATCCCCAAGACACAATCTCTTTGATACTGGGTTCCTCAAGCGGTCGCAAAACGGCACGGTAGACTATACAATACTAGAAAAATCCGAAAATGCTAAAACAAAACAATACGAGACTATACAAAGTTTATCAGACGAAAACACGTCTGTTCCTAGGCTCGGCCACACCGTGAGTGACGCTAAGAATTTCGAAAATCGGGAACCTTCCCAAGAGGCGCGCTGTAATACATCCCTTAGGCCAAGCTGATTGGCGGACCCATCGACTTCGCCAGAGCGCTCGCGATCTTCAATTGTTTTCTTCGATTCCGATAAAGTAGATCCTGGTATCTTTCGTGTTTGGGATGGCTGCAGTGATATTTTCGGGAGGTGGGAATCGCATCCACCTCTGCTCCCTCGATGAACGGCTCCAGGCCGTTACTGCAACTTCCGTATGCCCTCTGGATCGGGGATACGCTCGCTGAATGGCCGCGTAGCTGACATCTTAGGGTGTGTGCTCCGGTCTGGCTGTCGCGACGCCCCGCCAGCGCGCTCTACCAGGCTCGTAGTTAGCACTCTCGGGGCCCGCAGTATTCAAATTTTGACAAGATCCTTCCAGATCCGCTTGAAAAATATAAAAACACAAAAAAACGTTGCGACGAGGGAAATAAATAAAAATTCAACAGATAATATACAGTCCAACGCCACGAAATCCCTTCCCCACGCATAGGGCCCCACGATGTAGCCGGAAATCGCAGAATGTTACATTTTGTGGCGTGCATGTCGAAATGTCACGTCACAATGTATAACTGCAAAGAAGTCATGTTCATTTCACATCCATATAAATTTCGTGTACCCACACTTTATTTAATATAACATGATGAACGAAAACTTTTGATATCGCACCAAAAACACTTTTGTGTAAAAAAAACTTGCCAAGTACATGATTTCTGTGAACTTTCAACATTTTCTATAACGTCTTCATCATATTTGTGTGTTATTACTGCTGCTTATATCTAAATATGATTTAACAGTTAATTAATAATTAATAACGCGTTAGATTATTCCATATAGACTACTATTTGGCTAGTCCGTGCTTTAGTTAAATTAAATGAGTCTTTAGTATGCTTCCTGAAATTCACTGACAGACGGTAAGAATGGTATCATATCTCTCGTAAGCATCTAGATGTAATGATATATAATAAAATTTACAATATTACCAATGAATGCGTTATTTCGCTAGAAGTTGAAAGTGTAAAGCTTTCAGCACAGATCTGTCAAGTAGTACTCGTTATGAAATCACCTAACACGTTTTTTGTGGAGTACCGCAAAAGGTTACAGAGTGAAACCTATAATTTCCCTTTAGTGCCTGCCTTCAAGCTGTTCGTCAGTCGCGAATTAAAACGAAGCGGAAAGAATGTCATCAAACTAAATAATAGAACTTTAATTAAGAAGATAATTTTAGCATCTTGCAGAATTATCAACATAATTTCGTAGATGAAAGCATACATTAGAATTCTTCAGAAGTTAATTTTCCTTTACATACAATTATTTTTAAATATAATTACTGTTATTATAACAACTGTAATCATCGAAAATATGAACAAACAAACAGTGTATCAGCTAAGAAAAAGTCCTATATTAACCCTTTCGTTACCGTTTCGGTGCCGGCTATAATCGGCAGTCGTGTGGGAAGCTATGTCCAGGGGTGCCGACTATAGTCGACATCTATACGGCGACCTGTGACGACCTCGTCACTAAGAATTATAATTTGATATATGCATATTTATGTATATTTGCTCTTAAAAAAATGTACATACAAGGGGACGTTCACATATTGTGTCATCACGACTAGGGGGGGAGGGGGTCTGGCTATTGTTGACAGATGATGACAAGGGGGGGGGATCAGGCTCTTGTTGACGTCAACATTAATCAGTGTATTAGTAATTTTTATCACAGTCAACTGCGCGAAAAAAAATCGGATTTTATGCTCAAAATTTGTTCAGTGAGCCTCTGATTTTGAAAGTCTCTTAATGCGCATGCAAAAATACATGGCAAAATGATAGGGAAATCCACAGAAAAAAATGCCGAAATCAAAGCTCGGCGCAAGGCAGAAGCTCTTGTGGTTATAGAAAATTTGATTTCTGGGTGTCAGGAAATCGAGTAGCAAGACGAAGATGATGGAAATATGGATTGTCAAAAGCCACTTCAATGTGAATTGGAACAAGTTTCACAGAATACTCCTGTAATAGAAGACATTCAAGAATGGCTAAAAGTACATTCCAGACGATTTGAGCTGTAGGTTAAAGCAATTTATTTTGTGTTATTTCCTATTTAATTTTTTTTATCAATAAAGATTTTAATGAATAAACCAATAGCATCTTAATAGTGTTTTATATTGTGTACGAGAAAATTGGGGGGGGGTGACTCGTATTTGGTTAACGTCATCATGGGGGGTGGGGTTGATAAAATGTTGACACATAATGACATTGACATTA
>NW_014332765.1:110092-129879 GCF_000341935.2 Cephus cinctus
GATGTTCTAGAAATTGATAACATAATATGTGAACAGTCCCCAAGAGAATCCCAAGGTGGCGTTGAAAGACGACACCGAAGACTACCGACGTGCAATGTGCACACTTTGCGGTGCGGTGCCCCGCTCAGTGGCGTCACTCTAGCGGAGCAGACCGCCGTAACGAAAATGTTAAGTGGACCAGCGACCCTGACTTTTTAATTTCACATTTATTTCATTTCAAAATTTTGTTTACAGAACTTTGAAACATATTCATCGGATAGAATGTTACAGAAATGTGTTTTTCCGTTTTTGAATTACTTTTGCAGGAAAAATCATTTTCACTTAAAAGATTTCACATTTATTACATAAAGTAAAAGTTTGTAGCTTTACTTTAATCCGTCACCAAAGTGTATAATACACCTTACTTCAGACATAAAAACGTTCAAAAACTCCCGGAAATACGTTTTTTTCTCCAAAACCTGACATGGTAAATAAATTTGAGAATCGGATTCGGTGTCAGCGTGTCAAATAAGGAATTGAAAATAAAAAATTTTTTAGACCTGGTTATAATTTTACACAGTTGGTTATTTTTCAATCGTAATGTCATAATTAAATTCGAGAGATTACCTTTTTGTACTAGGACCAGCACCATCAGAATCTCTTTTGGTGGATTGTCTTCTAAGATCGGTTCGGGATGCTGCATATTTTTCACCATCTTCGATTCCTTCCTGTAATAAAAAAAATTAAAATTGGAGGGAATACTATAGATTATTTTGATCTATATCTTCGTACACGAATTTCCTAGCAAATATCAATCTATTTATTTACACATTAAATGTTGTAACGTTTTTCGGTAGTGGTATTTCATACGCTCTTTATGAGTGTACGAAATGGGATGTCGGTAAGTGCTCGGGGCTGGCGTCTTTAAGAATGTAGTCGACACAGGTTGGTAAAATAAAATAAAATAACAAAATTTTATTAAATACTCGGTAATCGGTACAACAGTTTTATGATCGGTGTCAATTTTAAGAATGTAGTCGACACAGGTTGTTTCGGTAGTGGTATTTCATACGCTCTTTATGAGTGTACGAAATGGGATGTCGGTAAGTGCTCGGGGCTGGCGTCTTTAAGAATGTAGTCGACACAGGTTGGTAAAATAAAATAAAATAACAAAATTTTATTAAATACTCGGTAATCGGTACAACAGTTTTATGATCGGTGTCAATTACTCAGTCTTAATCAATTGTCGGTATTGTAGGAAAGTGCTTTGTCTAGGAATCGTCCTATGTTTGTTTCCTATCCCTATCTCTCTCTGATCTGTAGGTGAGGTACAGAGGATCTGCCTGGGTTGGTTCTATAGCCCTAGTGGCGCTTTGCCGACCTAACGGCTATGGCACTGTATGCGACGCAACTACTAACGGCACGGATGATAGATTATACAAAATGGCGATAACTAAAGTTTCCGAGATAGATCACAGTAGTCTCCTCAGAACTTTGAAAATTATAAGAGATTTAGATAATATAGAGAGCTGGACGAAGAACAAACGCTTCTCATTTTTCCGAAAAAATCTGAAGCAGAGTCATATGTAGTAGGAACAAAAGAGAACTTTCGAAATTGTTAAAATTAAGTATAAGGAACAGACTTCCGTTTCCGGCGACGCGGTGAGAAGGTGTTACAGTGACAGTATACAAAAGGCAAACGGTGTGCGGTGTAAGAGACGGGTAAACGGGCAGAGAAAATATAGTGCTAGAAGAAGGAAGGAATAGGGAACAAAGAGAATAAATCAGCGTAAATAGGTAGGGTATGGAGGGTGAGCTAAAAGGGAGACAGGAAAGGAGACAGAGAGTGAGGTTAGGAGTGCAGAGGGACTGGGAAAGCAGGTAGCAAGGAAGAAGGACAGACAGGTGGAGACAGAAGGTAAGGAAGGAAACAAGTTAGGTTGATAGGATAGATAGAAAGGTAGAGGGCAGGCGGTCAGAATAGCGTGGGCCGGTAAGGAAGGAAGTAACGGGAGCAGGTAAGGAAGGAAGCGGTTATGGAAGAAGAGGGCAGGGACCTGAAAAGGAATTTAACGCTTGAGAAAGTACGGATAGGGAGGACAGCAAGTGAGGGAGATCTGGTGGGAGCAAATGTGAGGGGAAAAAGGAAAGAAAGGGAGGCAGAAGGAGAGAAGAGGCAGACGAGGGAGTTGGAAGAGGCGGAGGTTTTCAAGAGGAGTAGGAAAGTGGAAAGATGACCGACAAAGGAGGCAGGAACAAAAGGAATGGAAGAAATGATGAGGAGGATGGAAGATGTAATGAGATCGGAGTGTGAAAGAATAAGAGAGAGGGTAGAAGAGCTAGCGAGTGAAGGGAGGAAGGAGTGAGGGGAGATGAGGAAACAATGGGAAGAAGAGAGAGTTGAGATGAGGCAAAGGATTCAGGAGCTAGAGAGAAAAGTGGAAGGTCTAGAAAAGGATAGACTGGAAAAGCAGGAAAAGGAGAGAAATGGGGTAAATGGAGAAGAGAGGGTAGAGACAGGGGGAAGAAGAAAAGGACTAGAGGAAAAAATGATGAGAGATCTGGAGGTTAGATTGGATAGGAGAGAACGGGAAATAAAAAAGAACAACATTGTGATAAAAGGAGTGAAAACGGGAGAAGGGGAAGAATACATAAAGGAGGTAGACAGGATCTGGGAGATAATAGGAGTCGTAGAAGGTAGAAAGAAGATAAGAAGAGTAGGAGAACAGGACAGGGAAGGAAGGGGAGTAGTATGGGTGGAGCTAGAAGGGCCGGATAAGAAAAGGGAGGTAATGAGGGCAAAGAGTAAGCTGAAGGGAGAAAGAGAAAGGATAGAGGATGACCTGACGGTGGAGGAAAGGAGAGTAAAGTGGAAGATGGAGAGAGATGTTCAGAAAGAAAGGGCACAGGGAAACAGGGTGCGAAAAGGGTACATGAAAATGTGGGTGAATGGGGTGATGAAGATGTGGGACGAGGTAGGGGAGGATTGGGCGGCGAAGACGGGAAAGCGGTGGAAAAGGAGAAAGGGGGAAAGAGGATATTAAAGATGAGGAAAGAAAGGGAAAAGGAGAAGGAAGTGTATAAGGTGGGGTTCTGGAATGGAACGTGGCGTCAGGACGACAGATTACAAAAGCCCCGCGCGAGAAATGAGTCCTTCTTCCGTGCTCGGGCGATAGCGGAGCTATCGGATAATAGCGAATTGCGATTATCGGGATCTCTCGCAAAGAACCATGGCTCCCGGGTTTTTTTTTGTATGGTCTAGTGCCAGTGCGTGGCCGACTGGGTGAAATTCCCAGTGTTTGATGGACACCCTCGTGGAGCCGGGTGCGGCACCACGATTTGGATTTGGTACGGGACTGATGGGACAGCCAGTTCTCGGTAAGTACCACGAGGGCGGCCTTATTTAGAGAATATCTTGCGCGAGAAGATAGCCGAGCGGGAGTGGTGCGAACACACGGATGCCTGAGGTGGCTACCGACGTCAGAGGGCACACTCCCGAGGAAGGAAAGGCTCGTCTCCAACGAGACCTGTTAGGATCGTGAATCGCGCCGCGAGGGGATTCGCGGATTCGGTAGGGACACCGAGATAGGGACAGGTCTGGGGCAGGCTAGATATCACGACTCGGAATAGTCGTGAGCCGCCGTTGGAGAACACACTGTACGTGGCGGGATTTGGTTATTTGATGGTAATAAACGGAACGGTATCCTACTCGCTGTTTTATCATTTTGCGCGCCTATTCGTTGACTCCGAAATTCTCTCTCGTCGCCCCCATGTTCCCCTCTACCATTTTCAGTGCGCTGAGGCTGAGCCGCCGGAAAATCTGAAAACGGCCGTGGTGAGGGATGGTGGTGCGGGAAAGCCGCACCTGGCGCCCAACAATTAGATCTTCGGATCTTTTCTTTGATTACAGCACGTTGGGAGCAGCCACGGATTATTTGTAGGCGACGCCGATGAACGGTACACGTTAAAACGTATAGATGGATTACTCAATATACTTCGCAGAAGATTGCTACCGGATTTATCAATATCTTCAAAGACATTTTTAAAAACGACAGAAGCAAAATACACTATTGTAATCCATGATCAGGATGGTAGTGAATTTGTATATTTTGGGATGTCTGAACATTTGCAGCGAACAGTAAACCCTTCTTTACATGAAAATCGAATTATTTAGATGCTAGTGAATGTTGATGGATTGCAATTGTATAAATCAAGTTCTAGGCAATTCTGGCAAATTCTGTGCCAGATATTTTCGGAGGAAAATGACTACAAATCTTTCCCAGTAGCAATCTATTCAAGTACTCATAAATCAGTGAATATAAACGAATATTTAAAAAAGTTTATAATATAAATAAATGCACTTCAAGCTCATAGATTGGTAATTGGTAATGAAACATTCACTGTATGTATCAAAAGTTTCATATGTGACACACCTGCTCGTGCCTTCTTAAAGTGTATCAAAGGCAGTAGGGGTTATTGGGCTTGCGAAAGGTGCACTGTACGTGGAGAAAGAGTTGAGAAAAGAACAATATATCCAGTAGATGATTTATCTGAACAGAGAACAGGTAATTCTTTCCGAAGTCAAACAAACCCTGATCATCACACAGGTCGGTCGCCTTTGTTGAATATCAGGCCATCAATTAATATGGTTGTACTTTTTGTACTTTACTTCATGCATCTAGTATGTTTAGGAGTAATGAAAAAGCTCTTAGGCTATTGGTTGCATCACAACTCCAATACACGAGTGAATCATACTGGTAAGGCACTATTGTCTAGTCTCTTATTGGAAATGCAAAATCAAATTCCTTGTGAATTTCAACTTACTACTCGCTCACTAACTGAAGTAGAACGTTTTAAAGCAACTGAATTTAAATTTATATTATTGTATGCAGGTCCAATAATTTTCAGAAAGGTATTGCCGGAACAAATTTATAAACACTTTCTTCTTCTCCATGTAGCTTGTCGCGTATTGTGTTCAAAAAGTAAAGCGGTTCTAGACTGCAGCAATGCTAAAAAATTGCTAGAAAAATTCGTCATTTTGATGTCACATTTTTATGGTAAAGCAAGACCGACCGGCGTACAACTTTACGCGATTCCTACGCGTTCCAGGCAACCCAGGGGCTAACCAATTTTACTTGCGAAATACCTAAGGTATTGTTGGGCGGCAGGTTCCAAACGGGACCCACGTATGAGTTCTACGGCTCGTCTTCGCGTGCCTACGTTGGCTAACTCAGCTATGCGGAGGCGGCGGGATTCGGAACAATAGGTCGGATAGGTCAGACGATCACGCGACACACAAAATCATTCGGACACTTCGATCTCTAATATTCAAGGAAGGTTCGGTTTATTAAATAAAATCGGCGGCGCGAAGCGCGACGATCTCTTACAATACCGAAGTAATTATTTACAAAAGAAATAGTAATTAATGTAGATCGAAAAGACAAAACCAAAGTACAATCAAAAGATGGTAACGGGTACTTCGCGTACCGTATGAATTCAAAGCCAAAGTCGTAACACGGCTAATCCGCGTTTACCAAAACACGACAACCGACCGTCAAGGACCTGCGCGCGTTCTACGCGATACAAAATCGAAAGTACAAGTTCCTTGCGGGCGGAACAACATGAAACAATTCGCAGACGTTACAAAATTCTAATTCAATGATTAATCTCAAACAAAATTCCAAACCGTGGACTCTGCCGGTCGACGGACCTTCGTGCCGTGGCCTTATTCGAGGTGAGGGATTGTCCCTCCGCGTGTTCGTTACACGCGCAGTCAAAACTTACGAAAACAACAAAATCCGGTACCACGATTCGCACGAAGTTACGTCGCTCACAAAAGTCAGTTAGACTCGCTTACCGTGGTGTTCCTTGGTCGCGTAATCTCAGAAAAACAAAGCGTCAGCCTAATGGCACTCAGTGCACTCGCGTACTCACAAATCAAAAATCAAACGTCTATCGCCGTCGCGTGTCCAAACAAGATTCTCCAGATCTTCACGCGCTTTGTCTTCGCGTGAAGGAAAGCACCCCCTCCCTTTAGGCTAATGGGCGGCGACTCGCCCTGCGGACGAATCCTTCAACCCAGCGTCTTTGCCACGCGCCAGTTTCGAATATGTCATCGCGACAATTAATAACTTCCATCATCTCTTGTGGACAATTTAAACCTCTCCGTCCTACGAAGAGTAACATTCGTTCTTGCGCGAGGGTGCACCAGGCGTCCCTGGATTCCCAACTCGCGGAAATATAATTCTGCGAAATATATAATGCGCAACTGACGATGGGCGCTA
The DNA here is from genome assembly GCF_000341935.2 of Cephus cinctus. Classification (NCBI taxonomy): domain Eukaryota; kingdom Metazoa; phylum Arthropoda; class Insecta; order Hymenoptera; family Cephidae; genus Cephus; species Cephus cinctus. The sequence continues at coordinate 116,356 of NW_014332765.1, forward strand.
TGCCATAGGGGTCGGTAGTGGTGCTAAGTCGGGTGGCGCTGTGTACGCCGCTTCCAGTCGTCGTGGTTGAGTACCAGCTGAGTAGAGCGCGTTGCTGCCGCGTGACGTCAAGCTGTCCCGCGTTGCGCGCGCCTCCTGGGCCAGTAGAGCTGCTGTCCGCAGATAGCGCGAGTGTATGCTCAGTCGGGTGGCGCTGTGTACGCTGCTTCCAGTCGTCGTGGTTGAGTACCAGCGGAGTAGAGCGCGTTGCTGCCGCGTGACGTCAAGCTGTCCCGCGTTGCGCGCGCCTCCTGGGCCAGTAGAGCTGCTGTCCGCAGATAGCGCGAGTGTCGACCCTCGTGTGTCGCAGCTCCCTTCCTCCCGAGACTCCAGCTGACTCTCCCTCTCTCTTTCTCCGCGTCTTCACGGGCATGGCGAGCGAGCTCCTATTCGAACTCCGGCAGAGTACACGCCAAACAAAAGAAAATAATAAAATAATCTATCGTAATTTTAATTAGGCTCTTGCGGTCGGTGGATCCTGCCTGGACTTTGCAATGGCCTTTTAGGCCCGTATCGCGTTTCAGCGTGATTTTCCGCCGAGGACAAGACGGGTGAAATCCACCACGTCACAATGCACATGCATTCTTTCAGCGCCACCAATTTTGCTGAACTGTTTGTTTGCATGTCACTGAAGCACATGCTTAGATTGTGATCTGTCTGCGTATGCACGTAGCGAATACTTATATTTCTCAATATTGTCGTTTTTTTGTTAATTTAAATTTGACCGATAAAAAATATTAATTTCCACATTAGAATTTCTACAAAAGAATATTCGTAATATATATCAATACAATTTCAATTATAAACCATTAAAATAAATGCATAAGTTGATATATTTTTAACCAACGCATAGCCAGATAGCGTGGTTAGATTCGGTATTTGCCTCGTTAGCCTCGATACAGAGACATCTCTTACCTCGTAAGAGACATCTAGCATAACGAAAGAGTACCTGTCGCGTGGGAGTAAATCTATTTTCCCTTTCGCATAATAACCATCAACGCAAGCAGACGTGTATATCCAAAAGACCACAGGTAACCATAGGAGCCTAATACAATCCATTTCAAATTAGGTAGCAATATTCATTTGCATGTTTTGTATGAAATATCATTGTGTCAACTTTACAGAATATTTGGAATTTTGCTCTTGGAAGCATATACTAAGATTCACATCACTGACATTCCACGTGTTTCTCAATGTTACCTGTATCAATATTGGATGCGGTACATACCAACTGATGCTATTCCATATTCAGCAATGTGCGTATAACTGTATGTGTGCGATCGATGTGGGTGCTGCGTAATGTGTGTTTTTTTAGAATTATGTGTTGTTTATAAGAGGCGGTTGAAATAGTCATCTAAGTATAACGGGATATGCATTTATCGGAGGAATCGAGGGATAGATATACATATTCTACCTTTATATTAGATCGTGAAGCAAACTTTTGTAAATACGAGATCTCGACCCTGTATCATCTGTCAGAAATTGTAACTAAACTAAAATACAGGAGTTTACATGTTAAACCATAGTTTTTCTTCGTAATATAATGATATTCCAATGGGACTGATTCTTATTTTATTGCGATTCCCTGCGTACCAGGTTTATAATTTTGGTATTCAAACATTTTCCATGACGATTATTTACATTATTATTCAAATTCTATTCGTGAAATTAATTAACATTCACCATAATATGAAGTACATACCTGAATTAATTCAGGAGTCATCGTTCTTGCTGGAGAAACAGGTGGTGGTTTATGTCGAAAGGAAGTGGTAGGTGCTTCTGGTGTAGCAATTCCTTGGTTTTTATTTACTTCTTTTCTAATGTTTCTGCCGATATCATCATCATCTTCTTGCATCTGTCTTTCATCCTCAGGACTCTGTTATAAAAAGATTGCAGTTTATTTCATTATTTATTCTGAAGTACAGTAAGAATTTTTTGAAAGTAATATAAAAATATTATGGGAATTTTTTAATAATTTTTCACATATAAATGATCCAAAGCGTGAAATACGTGTATAAAGGGATACTTGTTTATGACAATGATATTTGACCAAATATTATTTTAATGTTAATAACGATATAACAGAAAAGAACATATATTAGTTTCATATTAATATGCTATTCACAGACACTTAGTATGCTCTTTATATTGCCACATTTTCATTATTATAATATAAAATTAATGAATATAGTTAAATTCGATTGTATCACTATAATTATAACTAAAAATTATCGTAACACAGTTGTAACTTTTGCTAAATAAAAATTATTAATTGAGATAGTTAAAATGAAAATGAAGTTCACTCGAAATAAATTAATTACAACACACTAATGTACAGGATAATAGACTGTTACATATGTGTTCACACCCATCCAGTATCATTCTAAATACATGGAAGTATATAAAAAGAGAACGTACAAATGTAACACGCTTCCGACTAAAGAGTCGCTGCATCGCAATCTGGACAGGAACTAACTCAAACTGAGCGACAGAAGAAGCTAGCTAGTATTCACTAGTAGGTGGGTGGTTCTATGTGTAAGATGGGATGGCTCAATTCAGGGATAGAGCTTATACTGTACGTGATGGACGGTTCATTGTTGTAACATGACCAACTCTTTCTGGCAGACCAGACACTCCCTAACTCATGTGCATCCTTTGACCCCCTTTATTTTACCGATTATTGGAGAGTCACTGCACTCTTCTCTATCACCTAGTGGTCAACTAGTGTAGCATATATAACATACCTGTGTATCAACGTATACATGGTTGGACCACGACAACTGTTTCATTTTTGCAACCACCTTCCTCCGCTTTACAAAATAAATCAAATGTGCTTTGATATTCCTGTTGAATCGAGTCGACTATCGTTGATATTAATGAGAATATTTATTTATTGTTGTGTTGGTTCGGTGGTATACTCCATGGAAACCGTATCATCTTTTACTTCTATCTATATTATTTTAAGTTTGCAAGTTGTCAAGATTATCTTGTCCAAAAACGGTCTGTCTATTAAAATAGATTTTTTTATAAATCATCTTTAAATAAATTATTTATTAATTTCTATAATATTTAAATATTTGAATAAAAAAGAACAAATAAAAAAATCATGGTTTTCAGACTAGTTAAATATCAAATTAGAATACGGGTTTGTCATATCGCAATATCATTATGTAGCTATAATATTGTTTTGGGTATTATTTTTTATGTATTTATTGTTTCCCCGAAGGGTTACAAACTTCCATTCTCTTAAATTGCTACCTTATCCGCTACTTATCCTACTTACTGACTAATGATAGCTATTTCTTTCGCTCTCGCTTCGCCTCTCCCTTTCTCGCCACGCTCGGCAAATTTGTCCACTTTTCCTTTTTTCTTCGCAACCTTATCTCTAAACTTATCCTTCCTTTATTTTTTCTCCAATTCTCGTCTCATCATTATTTCCTCCCCTGCACCTATCCAGAACATGCTCCCACGTCTCAGTTTTCTCCCCGCACACCCTACACACCCTTTATTCTTCTCTCTCCCAGTATCGTCCTTCCTTCGTCTCATTTCCTATCCTGTACCTTGCTATTCTCCTATGCCGTTCTTCACTCCACCCCATCCTCAGGTACTTTGGTATCTCTTCTATTCTCACGTCCCTGTACCACCTGTTGTACCTCGAATCCCGTATCCCCTTCTATCCTTTTACCTCCTGTCTCATTTATCCTCCTTCTCTACCCTCTCGTAACCCGCTTCTTCGTCCTCTCCTCCTCTCCTACCTCTCTCGCTCTCCCTCTGCCCTCTTCGTTCTTTCAGTTCCCTTCTCTCCTTTACCCATCTCGACATCTTCCCCTCCACCCTTCCCTCCCTGTCTCTATTTGAATATTGCGCCACACTGTTAGCATGCATGGGCGAGACAGTATTGAATAAACTGCAGATAGCGCAGAACAGAGGGATGCGCGTCATATTACAATACAGCAGATATACGAAGATAGAGGATATGATATGATACAAGCGGATCAGTTTATTAGTGTGAGGTAGAGACTGTACTTTAATGTGTTGTGACGTGAATTTCGGAAATTCAGTCACAAAGATTGCTGGGAGTAGGGAAAAGAAATATGCACTTGCAACGACTCTTCAAACGTTAGTCACCCGACATTCCAAAGATTGCTTTGTTTGTCTCGCCTATCTTTACGCAGTCTGTTTTCCGCCTATCGTCCTTTATACCTATTTCTGTTCCACTTTTCTGCTTTTCGTTTTTTATTTTTTTAGAGCTTTACTATTCGCACTCGCCTACCTCCTCTATCGTCATGGGCAAATCTACATTCTACACCACGAGCACGAAGCGGACCGTCAACGAGACTTTCTGAACTACCGGACGAGCGATCGACAGAGGCTGGACCAAGCTGCTGTTCGTTCCGGAGGATTTCCATGGAGCAAAGGAGACTCGGGTTGGAATCCCTCTAATACTTCTGCCGGCCACCCATACGGGCCGCCAAAAAGCTCCCTCGGCACTCGTGCCGTCGATAGGAGAAAACGTCATATCCTCTATCGTGCCGGTCAGTCGCAAACCGCCCACTGGCGCTCCCGTTATCAGTGGCCCCCGGAGAAGATACCAGGGGCCACTTCTCGCTGGATCCTGCCGCTCGCCCTGAGGACTCTCGATTGACCGCATTAAGGACTCCTGCACTCAGCTTGGCCCGCTCTGCCAATCTTCGGACTCTGGCCACCTGCGTGAAGTTGGCCGGCTAACTTTTATTTTTTAAACTTTTTTTTATTCCAATCGTTTGATAGTCGTTTGATAGTGTTTGATAGTCTTGTAAAATCGTTTGATAGTCAATAGTCTTTTCAGAAAATCAAAATCAAAATCTGGTGTGAAGTTGGCCGGCACTTTTTTGTTTCTAACCGGATTTTGTTTTTCAGGAGCTCAATCGATGCAAAACCGTTTGATAGTTGCGAATTAATCGATAAAAACGTTTGATAGTCCATCGTTTGCAAGAAAAATGAGAAAAACCGTATGCGAATCAAGGATCCCAATCGATACGATACAATCGATTCCTCGATCGGCGTGTCCGTTGAATTAGACTATATTCCAAACTTTTTCTACTTACAATCATTTGATAGTCGTTCGATAGTGTTTGATAGTCGTTTAGTAGTCAATAGTTTTTTCAGAAGAGCCAAATCGATGTACGATGTGAAGTTGGCTGTCGTTTCCTTGCTTCTTGTCCATAATCAGCTTCTTCAAGACACGTAATAAGCCAGGTTTTAGGCATTTCTATAATTACATAATAGTCGTAAGTCAGCAATTGTTGTCATAACTTATTTTTACGAGCAACCAGAACTATACTTTCCGATGATTCTTTAATAGGTAAACAGGAATACAGTCTTAATACTGTAAGTTTATATCGGAATATAGGCATGGACGCCTATATGACGTCAGCTTTCATGACTTTTCAGAATGGCTCAATAGAAGTCTATAAACAATGCATTGTTGTCACCCTATGGCAAACTCGGGCATGCAACATTACTTGTATAGCAGTGCAGTGATTGGTTGAAAAGGTATTCAGACACGTTTTAACCAATCAGCGTCTGCTGACAGTTGTACAACGGTGTATGCGTGGGTTTACACCAGTAGTACATCATGATTGTGACTAGAATGGAGGATACGCATAGTATATGGTTTTTCTCATTTTTCTAGCAAACGATGGACTATCAAACGTTTTTATTAATTAATTCGCAGCTATCAAACGATTTTGCATCGATTGAGCTCCTAAAAAACAAAATCCGGTTAGAAACAAAAAAGTGCCGGTCAACTTCACACCTGATTTTAATTTTGATTTTCTGAAAAGACTATTGACTATCAAACGATTTTACAAGACTATCAAACACTATCAAACGACTATCAAACGATTGGAATAAAAAAAAGTTTAAAAAATAAAAGTTGGCCGACCTACTTCACGCAGATTAGGTATACTGGAACGCGTACGCCTGTATTCGAAGGTTGTTACGTCCTGGAGTTGGTTACCTTGAGGCCAACTTCACGCAGGTACTCTGGCCGCCAGACGCCTCGTCTCTGGCTACCGTCAGGAGGCCAAATTGAAGGAAGGAACTCCCTGGGTTTATCTTTGCCGATCTTGTACCGTTTATATTTGGTGAGAGCCTTTCGATACCGATATTTTGAGATCTTTTGTGAATTTATCTGAAATAATAACTGTCTAGGCTCTTTGTGTCGATGGCAACTTTCTCGCTTACCGGAACTGAATGTCGTTCCAGTCCCTCGAAGTAAAAGGACGATAGTGCCGGATACCGTTTATCTATCGTAGTTTTTCTTTTCCGTAGAGTTATCTTTTGTATCGAATGTATCATAATTAGTAGTGATTGTCAATGATTTAGTGCTTTGGAATTGTCGAATATTTTCTAAGTTGCCGATTATCTTCTCGACTGCGTGGAAACATATAAAGCCCCGGCGTCTCCGGCTTAGCCGTCTCCCCGTTGAGAAAGTCATGTGGCTTTAATTAAATATCTTTTCGCTTATCTATCTTTTCCGGCGTTATATGTCGCTTTCTTATATAGAGTTTTGACTTGGAACATTTTTCTTCAACATCTACCGTTCCCCTATTTTTCGCTTACGTTATTAGGAATGGCATCCTCCTCTTAAATAAATTAATATTTTTATTTTTTTAAATTCTTAGTGCTACCGTCTTATTGTAATATTTCTCAATGACTTACACTGTTAGTCGAACGTAGAGTCACCTTCTTTTTTTGGGGTAATCGTCCGATTTAAAAATAAAGGACGCACTGACTATTAGTGGCGTACCTATTAATAATTTCATTTCGCTGATTAAAATTATTCTTTTGTTTTTATATATCTATGAGAGCTTGCCACTTCTTTTGACTGTTTTGTATTGACTGTACTGCTTCTGTTAATTTATTTGAGTGAATACTGTACCTGTGTCTTAATCGCAATTTTCTTATATCCCGTTTTCGACTCTTTTCAATTGTCGGGAAATTTCGCGAATGAATTTTTTCTTGGCTTTAGTATCATTACGAACTCAATTATTTGTTCTCGCGTTTCTTTCGTATTATCGTATTCATTGAAATATCGTCTACCGTCTCTTTTGCGTCGGCGCGGATTGGTCCCGCTGCCGTATCGTATCGCCAACAGAGCCGTAGTCCCTTGCTAGTTCCGCGTTTAGTTTAAGAATTTTCATTTATATAGAATCCCTGAAGAAACTATCGCTTTGTAAAATTACTCTAAGGGCTTTTGTTATATTGTTTCAATCTTTCGCACCTTAGTAAATCCCACTTTCTTTATATGGGCTTGTATTAGTCTACTTTCCGTATCGCTTCAGAATTTACTTCAGCTTTTCTGCTTTCAACACGTTGTATGACTTGCATGCTGCTTTCTCACTTTCTTTAATATAGCTTCGGTGCGTTAAACTTACCTGTCTTTCTCGACTATCTTTCTTTTACCTATTTTCGCCATTGCCTGTCTATTTCTTTTCCCGCCTAGCCTCTTGAACGCCACGAGGCTCTCCCAGGTGAGCCTCTGAACCGGGTATATTTTTGGAGATCTCGTCGACTGCTTGGTTCTCTCTCTCTCTCTCTCTCTCTCTCTCTCTCTCTCTCTCTCTCTCTCTCTCTCTCTCTCTTTGATTCACCGATGCTACGCACTAAGGTTCAAGGTTAAGTAGAAAAGTTCTGGAAACTTCCTGCAGAACTGCATTAGCGATGCGCAATTCCGCGAGATAACGTTCGAGGTCAAACAGGCTGAGGGCTGCCGTCCGAAACCTACACGGGGCCCGTCGAAGCTTCTGGAAGTCTTTCCGGGGTGGGGGGCAAGGGGCTGCCTCAAAACGTCGCGCGAGAGGACTGCCGGCTTTGGGAGCGATCCTTCCCGACTTAGCACGGACACGAACCATCGAAGCTTCCAGAATGTTCTAAAAGGTTCTCGATCGTGCGTAATTCCTAGAATCGAGCGCAAAATTCCTAGAATGTGACGCAAAATTGCCGGAATCGAACAAAAATTCTTGGAATCGAGGGGTTCTGATGACGTCACTTCCAGAAATCGTAGAGCTTACGACGGCAACTTAGCACGGACACCCTCCTTCAAAGGTTCTAGAGTGTCGATATAGGTCGATGCAGGAATCTGTATCCAGAACCGGCCCTGTTATACTACTCCACTAAAGAAGGCCGCTTACGCAGTAAGACACCGCGAGATTCTCCGGGATCCTGGGTGCATAAGGGGGTTACAGTAGCGGCCTGGATCCGCGCAACGAGGTAGAAGATGCGGATGTTATCAGATGTGATTCTCGCCCAGTCGAAAGACATTGCAACCGCCCAGAAGTAGAGAAGATGCTAGGATCTATTTTTCTAGGATCGAAGAGAATAATTGAAGATCGCACGTGAATTGGACTACGTAGAGGATAGCGCAAATTTGATTGGGCCTAAGAGTAATATTCTTCCGCGCCACTAGAGCACGTTAGCGGGTGGGCATTCTAGTAGCGTCACTTGCGGTCTAGCCGATCTAGTATACGGATTGTCTGACCAAAAGTGTGTGTCAAACTTTTTTTAATGTGAGAGTGAGAGAGAAAGAGATGGATTGACAGGAGCTGAAAGTCTTAGAGAAGGCGATTCGGGTTGAGTGACGCTATCGAGTCTCAATGAGTTTGTAATTGATCGAGATAAACGGAATCATAAATATAGCTGCTGTTATCTCGCATCAAAGTTTCGTCTACCGTTTTGTTTGTAATTAGTGAAGAATGCCAAATTATCTTGCATGCAAAACTTTCCCGTTCAGTCCACGTTACGTGCAATCATTGCGGTCGTGTTTTGAGTAATGTAAGGACCGAGTAGAGGTATATTTCCCGGCGATAAATTTGTAGATGGTAGAAAGGCAACTAGGAGATTGAGTATTTGCTGAGTGATATTTTCAGTAGCAGGTAGGTCTTTGGAACTGATTCCGGTATCGAGATTAGTCGTGACGGGATAGAATACTGAGACGTTTCGTGATTTTTGAGTGTTGGGAATCACAAGACTTTTTGTAGGGTTTGTGCACTGGGCAGGCGTCTTTAGAAACAATTAGACACTGAAGTTTTTTAAAATAAGAAGATAATGATATATTATCCTATAAATTACAGGCTAGGTATCCTTAATATTCTATTTTGCTCTCTCTCACACATGCACACACTTTATAATTGTCTCTAGCTTGCTAGTAGTACCACAGGCGACAAGAAGTGTTTTTGTTTACTTATTCTCTCTGCTAGCCTTTTGGATTGGAAAGAGGTAGCTGGAACCACAATACAGCAGAGTGCACAATGCGTCCGAAGACTGTGGCGTAGCTGAGGTCTGGAGAGTGAGGATTCAGGACCACAGATGGTCACAATGACCCCCGTTCGCTGAATCAATCACTGTAGGAAAGGGTGAACTAGTGTCACAATACAGCAGAGTGCACGATGGGTCCGAAGACTGTGACACAGCGAGCAGTGAAGATTCAGAACCCACAGATGATCACAATGATCTCCGTTCGCCGAACTATTAACTTTAGGGATTTGGACAGAAGGAGCTGCGGCCACAATACAGCAGAGTTCACAATCCGTTCGAAGACTGTGGTTCAGCGGGAAATAGGTGTTGTAGAGATCAGAACCCACAGATGGTCACAATGACCTCCATTCGCTGTATCTTCACTTCGGAAGGGTTTTTGGTGATGTGGATTCTGGAGAGTTGCTGACAGCGCCGGCCCTATGATGTTGCTGCAGGAACTCTTTTTGAGGAGTGCAAGTTTCTTAACAATTGAACTTTCTATATCTTCTACTGCTTCTTGTCGTCTAGTGGTGCACAAGTATCTAGTTGATTAGTCTAGAGAGACATTGATGAATCGAATGAAGTCCTATCGAGGAAGCCGCTGCTTATATCCTCGATAGGCATACGTTAAAACTAGTGGGGATAACGATTTTTATCCACCCGAGGTGTTAACGTCGCTTTTTGTATTCAATATTTTGATTTACAATTGGATTTGGCTATTTGATTTGACTGATTCAATTAGCGGTTTTCTTCAAGTACCGGCTTACTGGTATTTCTATTGTCTTCGCCGCGTGCCGGCTTATAGCGTCTGGGCATTTGTTTGTTATGGTTTCAGTCTGTCGACTGTATTTCGGATTCTAGGAATATTAAAAGTAATAATTTCTGATATTATATCCTCATGACTGTTGCTATGACTAGATTCAAGGGAATTACGCAATATTAGATATTTAAAAGTCCTGTCTTCCCTTTCCTTTATCGGATTCGCTGTGAGAGGTCAATAGGATTATTGAGGAATTCTAGGATTTGAGGAGTTCTCTTAGATACTGTTATGTACATCCACAGTGCGCTATGCACTCTTATGTGGGGCTCTTGATGTATCCATCATCGAGAATAAATGATTGGGAAGAAAAAAGGATAGAGGATAGGGGGGTATAAGGACGGAACGTTACAATACGCGTGTCTAATAGCACTTGAAAGACCTAGATTCCCGGCGGGGAATCTACGGGATCGGTGTAATAGATTTCCGGGCAGGAGATGAAGGATATTTATTGTTACGAAATTCGAACTTGTAAATATTATGAAGCGGACAAGACCGGTAATACGCCATTTTTCCGCGAATTTAGTAGATGTTACTGTATTTAAACGCTTGCGCGTGCATTACTCGAAACGCGTGTTGTTTCCGGAAGCGTCCGAATTTCTAGACATTACCTTTGTACATTTGTGTTATAGGATTTCGATCCGGTCATGCCCTTTTGATTATTACCAGTAGATTCGCGTACGGAATTGTCATTCCGCGCCATTTATCTAATTCTTAAGGAAACGATTGTTCCTACGTAAGTAATTGATTGAATTAGTGATCTCTTATATATTTTACAAAACCGTTGTTCTACTTTATTATTATTTACGTCTTTTAAACTGTTACGGAATCGTTGTTCTATTTCCTTCGTTAATATTCATTTTGTAAATTATTTTGGAACCGTTGTCCCTTATCGTATTCTGTTTACAAATATTATATTCTTTCAATTTTTCTTGTTATTAATAAATCGGGCCCGTTTGTGGATTCCGTATCTCTAAATAAAGCCTCTAATCTATTTTATTGTTAGAAGCCCCTTTTGTATCGTCTTACAAAGAAACTTTCCCAAGTGGCCCACCCCGATTTTGATCAATTAATTGTCTTCAAAATATTTTTAAAAAGATTTTTTTAAGGGTAGTTTACCCGCTGAAAGGGATACACCCGTGTCAGTCGGTATCGTTATTGGATCCTGCAAATACGGGATATATTCATACCAAGTTTCATTGAAATCCGTCGAGTGCTTCAACGAAAAAAAAAATTTGGTCGATTTTTTGACAAACTTTGAGTTTCATCTCCTAAATATCAATCTCTGCCGATAAAAAAAAATACGTATCCCTTAGATTTTCGAGTTCTACAACATATACAAAAATGATCAAAATCGGGGTGGGCCACTTGGGAATGTTTCCTTGTTAGTATTATTAAGAATTTCAGATATTAGTTATTGTCTCCCAGACCCAAGACTCCACCGCACAAGGTCTATCCAGGGTATCATTTGGAGACACCGGTATAACTCTGGTTATGCCTGGCGCCTAGAAATTTTGCCTTTTAATAATTATTTCAGTTGGTGTCATTTATTTGTGGGTCATTGTAAAAAGTGCCGTCACAATATGTTGTGACGTGGTTTTTCGATTCACGGTCACAAGGCGACTCCGGCTACAGGTACAGATAACGTTCTCGCTTTCTGGTTCCCTTCGGGTCGTCACAATGCTCGGAAGCTACGCTCTCGGGTTGATCCGTATAGTTACGCCAATGCTCTCGGAAGATTTCGTTATGGTTTAGTTAAGGTTGAAGTGCTTGAATCTGGCACCAGGTGATAGTTTGGACGTACCGAGTTGTCCGGCAGAGGAGAGTACCCCGTTGGAGATGGGTAAAGGGCTGTACAGCAGACGGAGATATAGTTTTGATACAGCTAGGTCCAGGGGAGGACCCCCGGACCTGAGTTAAGGATGTAGTGCCCAGCTGTCGTCCGATGCCCTAGGGAAGCGACCGTGGAGGATCTCCAAAAGTTACGTATCGTTTCGCTAAGAGACGCTCTCGATTTGGTTTAAACGAACGACTTGATGAAAAGAAAGAGTTATCGGCTATAAGGATCTCGACCAATCAGAATAATTAGTCCTTGAATTAGGCTATTATCAAAGCACTCTGTCTTGGGACATCGACCGAGGTGTCACGAGCTGACTCGCGCTCCCGTGCTATCTGTTAATACTTTTTCTAGCTGTGTTTCGATACGGTATAGAAAGTTCTCGCCCGTGTAATTCCCGCGTTGCTCTCGCTATATCCAGGAAATTCTATAGACTTCCTGTGAGTGTTCCGGAGGTGTAGTGCCATGCCCTAGTGCAGTGCCCACCCAAGTGGCCTACGGATACAGTTCTCGGCCTTCACGGATTAGCTGCTCCAGCATCGGTGAAGACGCCCAATTTATTTATTGGTGAAGGGATTTCGAATTGATACTTCCGATTTGTTTTGTTACGTTGTCGGTCCGTTGCTCTCTGTATCTCGCACTAGTTGCCTGACTCTTACTCCGGCCCTCTCTACCTCAACCTAGCAGCCTGAGCGGCCATGCATTTCCGTAACCGTCCGGTCCCGTTCGTGCATCCAGTTGCGTTTGTTGATTTTACGCGACCCCAAAGATCAGCACCTACGGTTGCGTGTTTTTCGATTTTACGCGTCCCCAAAAATCGACAGGATCCGTTAACTTATCGTCTTTTCTGATAGGTTCCGTCAGAGATCTCATTTTGGCGGAGTTGAGCCTGTTCCACCTAAACTCCCAGGTCATACCGACTTGTCAATTCCCAGTGACAAAAGAATTGGCTGGCGTCCGCTTGGCTTGCAGATGCACGAGCAAAGGGTCAACGGCCGAAGGTAACGTAGGTTAGTTCTCGGATTTTTCGTTATCGGTGTCGAATTAAGAAAATACGTTACAATGTATATTTAAAAATTAGAAAGGATTCCGAATTTATATAGGCTCAAACGTGGAACGACTCTCGGCTGCGCGTGCTGGCATACTACCGCTAGTGGAATACCCCCATCACTATGCCCACTTAACATGTCCAAACCATGCAAGAAAAATATAGATATGGGCAAAAGTATGATTTCCGTGGCCCCTCAATTTGACCACTGGATTTTCATCTATGGACCAAAAAAAAAGTGATTTTCAAGAATAAAAAAAAAGTCAATTTCGCCTTAGTTTACGAGATATACGGTCGTAAAGAACCTAATGAATGCGGGTTCTTTTGCTCTGCTCGCAAGCTCGTCCCACGATTAAGGATAAAATCACCCTCCCTAAAAAAATAAAATAATTGAAAAACAAACTAACCTAACCTAACCTAAAGGATCTAAAAGAACCTAAAAGAACCTACAGAATCTAAAGAAACTAAAGAGCCTAAAACCCACCCACCCCCCCACTCTCACTA